>NW_010262644.1:4830-38902 GCF_000690775.1 Eurypyga helias
CATATGCATGGCTGCTTCTTAATCCTGAACTTTCTTATGCCTCTAAACTGCCAAGACTAACTGAATTCCTCCAAACAGTTGCTATATCAAAGCTTTTGCATGAACCTATGAATCAAAGGATGCATTGTCCTGTGCATATTCTCTGCTTGATGCTAGACCCCCTGCTGATTCAGGAAAACATGGAGGTAATTTTAGAGGGTCATTTGGTTAAAGTTTCCTTTGAAGACAAAGAGCATGTAGTAACCCAGAAGAATACAAGCGATGCATCTAAAAACTGAACATGAAAACATGCACCAACTTGGTATTGCCATGTTACTTTAAGCTAATACGTTACTTAACTGTAACGTTAACTGTTCTTTAAACGAGCACAACACTAAAGAAATTTTGAAGTAGGAAATACAGGAGATAAAAGGGAATGCAAAGCATCTCACCTTCTGATGGGGTTTTACAACTATGACATTTAATATAAAGATTATTGGAATTTATAAGCTCTTTTTATTTTTAAATGGCTGTCCGGGGCATTGTTTTCAAGCAAGATAGCACATTTGGGACTAATTTGAGGCTTTGGCCCAAGCAGAAGCATGACTACAAATCAAGAGTTCTTTCTGGGTGTTTTTGGTAATATGTGTCAGAAAGGACAAGTAGAAAGACAATAAATAGGGATGGTAAATAGGAACCAGCAATGTTTAGTTTTGTGAATTGAAGTTTTCTCCTTCCATTTCATAACTTGTGGTAACACAGGGGCTGGAAGTATATGCCCTCACTGCTAACAGGGAAGGCAGAAGGTATTTTTCAATTCTTTTTACAGAGCAGTTTGTCTGTTTATCCATGTGTATCTACCAAAGGCTAAAGAAGTATTGGGTAGCAAAGGTTATCCAAACTAGAGACAAGGAGCATGCTTGAGTGAGAAACTAATTGGCTATAAACTGCTAATTGTTGAAAAAATAATCTTTTTCTTAGGAACACAGTGAAACTGAGTCATTACCTTCTCATTTGCTCAAGTAACCATCTTACACTTCAATTGATTTATTGATGAAGAACTGAGAAAAAGAGCTAGTAAGCATCTTGGAAACTTTAAGGCACATTTTTATCGCTCACGATTGAGATCCCTTGAGCTTGCAACACTGCTGCAGACGAGTAAGCTGGGTGCCCACCATTTTTTGTCTGAAAATGTTTCTCTACAACAAACTTATTTACTGTAGAACAGATTTCTGTAACAATGTAAAACTGAATAAGCACAATGTATTTTCGCACAGTCAGGCCATTGCAATCTTACCTTTCCATTAATACAACTAGTCTTTTCATACACAGTCTTTTCCATAGATGAGATACTTGGAGAACATAAGAATTTACAAACTGAAGCTTTCCTTGCTTATTTGTATCTCAGAAATGTTCAATATAATTAGGGCAACTATTTTCATTCTTTGTGGAAGATCCCTATGCATCAGTGAGGATGGATGCTCATCCTCGCAGCCATAAATCTGTATCTGTTTTCTCAGCACGCGTCTCAGGTCTAGAACAGAACCGTTGCAGTATGATTGCTACGTTGTATCTGGGACCATTTATTCAGGAAAGCAAATGAATATGTCTTCTAAAAATAGATAAAGAGAAAAAGAGAAATATTTTCCTATGTAGATTTCAGGCTGCAACAGGTATGGTCTCCATTTCAAAACCACCGAAGTTTTCACACACTCTATAAAAGCCTACAAAGGTGTTCCCCATTTGCAATCAAAGAGAAGAGAAGCTGAGGAGGTTGTTTTTGAAATACAAAGTTCTTTCTAACATCTTATTTTTCTCTTTAGAGAAAAAAATGAGACTAACTTTTAAGAATTCTAGGTCCCTTAAAGCAACTGTGTTTTTAATAAGCACTTTAGAGGCTTTATCTTCTGGACCCTAAGGAGACCACGCCCTGGGTATGGTTTGGAAATGCTTCATTTAACACAGTGTTTTAGTAACACCAAAGTGTGAGTATACAAGGAGTAGCATAACCTTGTATTTACATGTTAATCGACTTTGGATGCAGTGGCAATCTTTTATACAGTAATTTTTTGACAGTGTAATTATGAAAGTATTAAAATGTTTCATGTACACATACAGCAAGTTCATCTGTAGAGTAAGTTTGGTCTCTAGCAGTAGTGACGCCTCATCTCAGCTATTGAAGACTGATGAAGTGCAAGGGGTAACACTGGCAGAGGCCTGAATCAGCGCAGGAAACCAAACGACGAAAAAAAAATAAATGAAAAACACTTTCAACTGCATGGCATATGTATCAGCAGATTGCAAATTCATGTGTTGGAGAGGCTCCCAAAACAATCTCGCAAAGACTGCTGAACGCCAATGAAAGGCCAACAGCGGCTGGTATTTGAATCTAGCCATCCCACTAAAGTGTGGGTTTTTTCCGCCTTTCCTCTTTCTTCAAAGAGATTTGGGAAAGAAAGGACATGAGTCTCTCTGAACAGAGAGAATAAGGAGCAATACTCTCAATTCCAGCCTATTAATTTCCACAAGCTACCAGGAGCTGCAAGGAACAAAGAACAGAGAACAAAGCACTGAGTAACTTTATCCTTTTACCAGCATTTTTGCAATGTGATGGCACCCCTGAGACTTTAATATCATTGCTGAAAGGGATTTTAAGCACTGCACTGCAGTGCCAGTTTGCTTGGAAATCGCACTACAACCTCTATTTGCTAGGCCAGTTAAAGCTTGCTGTCCTGTACCTTAGGCTGTGACTGCCCCTGTACTCTGCTCCTGTGAGACCCCACCTGGAGTGCTGCGTCCAGCTGTGGGACCCTCAACATCAGAAGGATATAGGCTGGTTGGAGCGAGTCCAGAGGAGGCCACGAAGATGCTCAGAGGGCTGGAGCACCTCTGCTATGGGGACAGGCTGAGAGAGTTGGGCTTGTTCAGCCTGGAGAAGAGAAGGCTCCGGGGAGACCTTATTGCAGCCTTCCAGTACCTGAAGGGGCTACAAGGAAGCTGGGGGGGACTTTTTACAAGGGCCTGTAGTGACAGGACAAGGGGTAACGGGTTTAAATTGAAGGTGGGGATGTTTAGATTAGATATCAGGAAGAAGTTCTTCACAGAGAGGGTGGTGAGGCACTGGAACAGGTTGCCCAGAGAAGCTGTGGATGCCCCATCCCTGGAAGTGTTCAAGGCCAGGCTGGATGAGGCTTTGAGCAACCTGGTCTAGTGGAAGGTGTCTCTGCCCATGGCAGGGGGGTTGGAACTAGATGGTCCTTAAGGTCCCTTCCAACCCGAACCATTCTATGACTCTATGATTGACAACTGAAAGATGCCACTCGCGTGGGTTTCTTGTCGACTTTAAGAAAGCCTAACAAAATTATAAAACCTAAAACAACCCCAAAGTATTGCATCAACTCTTCCTGGGCTGGGGGAAAGAAACTGCAGTCCACAGTGAAATTTTAAAATCAATTCATTTATCGGCCAATTTGAAATGGACTCTTTCAGATGTGCAACAACTAGTTATCACTTTCCTTTGGATCAGTTTCAATAATGAAATAACATTTCCAACCAACCAGTACAAGCCTGTGCTGTGATAGCAGACTCATTGGTGGTAAGTACAAGCACAATCCAAGGTGGATGTTGACCCCTGCCCAAAGTGTAGCTTGAAGCTGATGAGTTGGACCATTGGAGAGTACTAAACACTTCCGGTTAATTGTCCCACAGCCCCCAGGCAGCAACCAAAACCTTTTGATTTTAAATGGGCGTAATAGGCAAAATGCTGGGCCATCACCTTAGCGGTGCACTCTAGGGCTAACTAGTCAGCTAAGGAACAGAGATGTTTGGAACAAAATAAGGACTTTTGCCTGAAAAAACATTTTCTGAACCTAGTTCAGGCCCAATTGGGAATTCATGCAGGACATAGAGTTCCCTAGGCTGGATCCCAGGAGGAACAGGCAGTGGGGAGGTAGAGAGGAGGTCTGAGGAGGGGGAAGGTGCTGGGGGAAGGTGTGGGGCTAAGTGGGGTTAACCCATATGCCAGCTCCTGGACTAGCTCCATGGCTGGAGGGAAGAAGTAGACAGGGTAGTGAGGGGAGAGGATAATGCAAAATCACTGAGAAATTCCTAAAAATGTTTGGAACTGCTACACTACAAATACTTAGCTTTCTTAAAATGAATTGGCTTTATCCCTTGAAAAAAGAAGGCACTGACACAACAGCCCAGTGCAGCATACGATAGCGTACAACCAGACACACGTGTAAATTGGCTGTGGCTTTAAAATACTTTCCTCTAATGTTTGTCTCACTGGCTAAATATTGCCTACCTAGTAGCTACAGAACAGAAACATGAAGAAGCAGGAACCTTCAAACAGGCAACTTCAATAAAAGCTGAATAACTCAAATAAGGGCTGGAACAGCACCTAGATTCTGGCCGCGATGTAGGTTAAAGGCTGAGCTTACATCCAGACACAGGACCAGGCATCAGACCTGACACCTCGAGGACTCATTCCAGGGGGACCAGAAATGGGACAGAGATACTATTAATTCCATAACTGTGTCACCAATCTTAAGCAAGGACTCACAGCCAGAAACTTCATAGAACTATACCAACCTATCTCTTGCTACTCCTCTGCCTACATAATATATATATGATTGCTTATGTCTTTTTTAAAAGTCACCAATTATTTTCTGGTCTGGTAATACAGTCCTTGAAATACTCTCTGCAGCAACAACAACAACAATAACAACAACGACAACAACATCATCAGTGTTAGTCATGGATTGTGTTGCCCTGTGAATTAAGATTCAGCTGAAATAATTCAAAATTAACAATAATTATTATGACAATAATAGTTATTATTGTTATTGTTATATAGTAACAATATTGGTGGACGAAAAGCTGAACATGAGCCGGCAGTGTGCGCTGGCAGCCCAGAAAGCCAGCCGTATCCTGGGCTGTATCCAGAGAAGTGTGGCCAGCAGGTCGAGGGAGGGGATTCTGCCCCTCTACTCTGCTCTGGTGAGACCCCACCTGGAGTGCTGCGTCCAGCTGTGGAGCCCTCAACATCAGAAGGATATTGACCAGTTGGAGCGAGTCCAGAGGAGGCCACGAAGATGATCAGAGGGCTGCAGCACCTCTGCTATGGGGACAGGCTGAGAGAGTTGGGCTTGTTCAGCCTGGAGGAGAGAAGGCTCCGAGGAGACCTCATTGCAGCCTTCCAGTACCTGAAGAGGCTACAAGGAAGCTGGGGGGGACTTTTTACAAGGGTCTGTAGTGACAGGACAAGGGGTAACGGGTACAAATTGAAAACAGGGCGGGTTAGGTTAGATATCAGGAAGAAATTCTTCACAGAGAGGGTGGTGAGGCACTGGAACAGGTTGCCCAGAGAAGCTGTGGATGCCCCATCCCTGGAAGTGTTCAAGGCCAGGCTGGATGAGGCTTTGAGCAACCTGGTCTAGTGGAAGGTGTCCCTGCCCGTGGCAGGGGGGGTGGAACTAGATGATCTTTAAGGTCCCTTCCAACCCAAACCATTCTATGACTCTATGATTCTATATCAATAGTCCTCTATAGAAAAAGATGCTCGAAAACCATAGATTATTCACACAACAGACAAAGGCTTAATGTTTTAATCTTCCTCCACATGGGTTACTAAGAAAAGTTGTGTAATAAAAACAAAGGATTCCCAATTGTTTCTGAATATCTTATGAGGAAAAAATAAATGGCAGGGAGGTTCGAACTAGATGATCTTTAAGGTCCCTTCCAACCCAAACAGTTCTATGATTCTATGATTCTAAATCACCTGAACTCCAGAGATATTTCTGACAGTGAGCTAAAGGTATATTATGAAAGTATAGGCGGCTTGGTGGGTGAATATAATCACTGCTTACCTATGAAGGGTGTATTAAAATCCATAAAGAGAAATGTGTGGTTGCCCTGTTTAATGGACATTAGCCAGAAAAGCAGGCACACAATTCATCTTTGCTAGCAATTCTGGTGAGTGTGGTAGGGGTTTTTAGAGCAGAGCCATACATCAGCATAAAACAATTATTCAGCTGGATGGCAAAAGCTAGTGCTGCACCTCTGCTTCTGGTAAATGCTATTGTTCGCATTTTCATAAGCACAGAAGAACGAAGAGAGGAATCATTTTCATTTTTGGCATTCCACCTCAGATTTCCATCTAGACCTTCATGCAGCTAACAATTATTGTCTTCTCAGTATTTTATAATAACTTCAAAAGCATCTAAATGTAAACCTGCAATCAAGCACTGAGAGTTTGAAAAATTTGCTTTGCGCTGTTGAGAAAATTAATTTAAAATACATATAGTGATTAGTTTTTAAATATTTTGATAAATTACCATGTAATGTTAGTATACATAGTGCATTACATACCATGCTCTCCACTGAGGCTTGATAAAACAGCTTTAAAAGAGATAGGAACTTAGATAATGTGGTTTGGTTATGTAAGATGATTTTAAATTCTGTTTCTGTGTGAGATATCCTCTTCCATTGGTTTCTATCAGGACACAGTGTCAGGATTTGGCTTTGGCCAAACTGGGCAATACAAAGAAAATCAATCACAGTAACAGCTCCACATTTAACATGGACAATTTTATTCAGATTAGTGTCATTCATATAGCAAATGAAGCAACCGTTAAGATCGCTTTAATGTAATGAATTAGAGATGGTTTAAATATATTTGTTAATTTTTAATTATTTCAGCTGAACATTCATTCACAGGGCAAAGCAATCCATGACTAACACCCGTATTACAATTTTCTTCTGCTAAAGTGTTCCTTACCTTCAAGACTCATCTTCGCTGAATCTTAGCATCTGATTTGCAAAGCCAGGGATGCTGTCCAAAAATATGTTCCAGTTTCCGTACAGTATGTACTCCCAACAAAGTGTTTCACTTATACATTTTTAGTTAGAGCTCAGTATTCCACATTAAGCCTAGTTGTCAGTTCCAGCATTCATAATTACATTGCTTAACCATACAAACAAAGCTGAGGTCTGTTTGGTTTTCACTAATTTGACCGATATAATTAGTGTTTCATAAGTCCTCCTATAAACAAAATATTGGGTCAAATCAGTTATTGGTATAACTCCATTGAAAACAACAGAATGACCCCAGAGAATAATTTAGCCTATTTAGATTTCATTTAATTGTGAATACTTAACCTGTAATTATCTCCTTAATAAAACATAGCTACATCCATTCTAGATGATGGGTCTGGGCCACATCCAAAAGCCATCCTAACCAGTGGAAGACTGTCTACTGACCACAGAGAACCTTATGTTGGAACCAAAATATGCCGCACTTGAGACTTCAGATTCAGCAGAAAATACAATATTCGTTATCTCGGGCACCGAGCTGGGGATATCGCCTTAAACTGAGACCCCCGGTCTGACAAACAGCAGGAGAGGCCTCACATCTGTCCCGCTCCCAGATAAAAGCCAAAGCAGCAGGACAAAATAGGAAAGGCAGAGGAGGGAAGGTAGAAGTGGGAGTACAAATCATAGCTTCAAATGGCAGCTCAGGATGAAAAGGCTGATGAACACCTGGCAATGTTTTATGCCATCCCAATACCCTGCTTTAGTGCTTCCCCAGCAGAAGAAACTCTTACACAAGCACCTCCTGTCACAAGCAAATAGGCACATTTCAGAGTTTATAGCAAGAGTCCTGTGTCCTAAATTCAAAACTTCTAATAAAGAGAAAGGAAGCACCTGAGTCTCTTCTATACCATAATGAAAATACGATAGGTTTCTAGGTGGGAGCCAAATGCTAGCTGCGACCTACAATGCCTTGTGTGATTTGGGACCATATTACCTGAGAAATTGCTTCTGCCCCTGTGAAATCTTACTGCAGCCAAGATCCGCAGGGATGCTCAATTGTGGTTTTATGGTATAAATGAGAAGGCTTTTTTTGTGATGGGGGCTCAGTTTGGGATTCACTTACCCCCAGGGTTTCTGAAAGCTCAGGTTTGTTAACCTTCAAAGTGTGCTGTAAAACTCTCTTCTCTCTTTTCTTAGGCTGCAGTACAAGGACAAGCTAAAAACAATGGGAAATGTTATATTCATGAGCTGTCCTCTGGCACTATTTAATATGTGTTAATGTATAGCAAAGATAAGCAGAACACAGCTGTATGTGTTGTACTGCCCGTAATGATAGTTTATGTATGGAAGGAAGGGGGGCACATAGTACAGCTGAAGAAGAAGTGCCAACTGGCGAGTTATTAAACCTGCCTCATCAGCACCAGCCACGTGGTAAGCTTAGCAATGGAAATTCATCTGACTCGTCTGATCCTAACAGTACTGTCTTCTTTGTATGACTACTTCATTGCTATTGTCTTGTTTAATTTCTTTTGTTCGAAAAAGCAAATAATCTATTTTATTTCCTGTCTCTATTTCTCCCCATTTCATCATTACTTCTGTCCCTTTTCTCCCTGTTGAACAGGAACTTCCTTTTTCTTTCAAGAAGTTGATGACTTCAGGCAGGAATTCTTGAATGAAATTTTAGGGGAGGAAGCTCCCGCTCTTTGCTGACCAATGGGCAGAAAACACTAGTAACCAGTTCTGGAAAACACCTTATTTTGTTCTGTCAGAGGCAGTTGGAGACGTCTTAGTTTCAAGCTTCCATGAGCAACAACAGGCAGTCTGGAGAGGAGCATGGATTGAGGATCATTGGACCCTTACCCGCACCATTTAGGAGGCAGGTTCAGATATTCACTGTCCCACTTTTAGCTTTAAATTCTGTGAATTGGCAAAGCTTTACTTTATACCCTACAGCATCATCTTCTCTCTAGACCATATCCTATAACATAAGAGGTTGCTATACCTGCCCCACTGCAGTGCCTCAAGCAGGTATTTAGGCCACCCCCACACTTTTACAGGTGGTGGATGCAATGTGATACGTAGCAGAAATACCATCTGACACAGAGTATTTATAGATAGGTGTCGTGGTTTAACCCCAGTCAGATACTGAGCACCACACAGCCACTCACCCACCTCCCCCCTCCCCCAGCAGGATGAGGCAGAGAATAGGAGGAAAAAAAAGTTAAGAAAACCTATGGGTTGAAATAAAAACAATAATTGAAAATAAATTAAATAAAATTATACAAATACTACTAATATGCAGTGAAAACACTACTACTAATAATAATACTGATAATAATATGCAAGATGAAGGAAAATAGCGTGGGAAAAAAAGACAAGTGATGCAACTGCTCACCACCCACTGACTGACACCCAGCCCATCCCCAAGAAGCAAGAGCCAGAAAGAGAGAGAGCGAGAGAGAGAGCGCCTCCCAGATGACTCACCCAACTTATGTAGTGAGCATGATGTCTTATGGCACGAAATATCTCTTTGGTCAGTTTGGCTCAGCTGTCCTGGCTGTGTCCTCTCCCAGCTTCTTGTAGAGAAGAAGCTGGGAACACAGGTGCAGTATGGAAACTGAGAAAGTCCTTGGCTTAATGTAAACATTGCTTGGCAACAACTAACAACATTAGTATGCTGTTAATACTATTCTCAGCCCAAATTCAAAACATTGCCTTGTAAAAATCAAAAACATAGCTTCATACTAGCTGCTGTGAAGAAAATTAGCTCTATCCCAACTAAAACTGCACAACAGGATAGGGTATTTCTACAAAAGGAAGAGAGGCAAAGCCACATGATGATGGAAACATTGTAAGTTCCCATGACACTACACGGACTATGTGAGGAACAGGGATTTCTTGATAGTGATGCATCCTATGCAAGATATATGAGTGTGAATTAGACCTGTCAGATTACCAGAAAAACTGCTTGAAAAGACAAAAAGACAGAGAATGCTGAGCTATCAGTCCTGATGTCCAGGAGAGGAATTCTGATGCAAGAAAGGCCTGGAGGGAACTCAGAAAAAAGGTGCATTGTGAAGCTGAGGAAGCTGAAGCAGCATTGAGTGTGTGGTCCCAAACCTGCAAACATGCAACTAACTTTAAGCATGAGATTTAATTAATTTAAGTAGATAATTCCACAAATAGAAGTATTGGAAAAGGGAAGAAGCAGTAACCCTTATAATTTGATTATATATTAATTTCCACTATAAAATGTTTGCCATTTCCTTTGAAATGTTCTCTTCACAATTTGCTGCAGACTTCAATCTTCAGCAAGCACGTAAATCATGGAGGTACTTTTTGCCTTGCCCTGAAAAACATCCATTTTTATTTGGAGAAGCTCACTGAAGGCTGGCATTCCTTGTCTATGTATCAGACAGCACAGGGCACTGTTGTCAGCCTGGTAACACTCTTCAATATTTTATTGCTACTCTGCATACATTGTTGTAGAATTAATATTAGTTAGGAACAATTTGATAACATAGGTATTTTACTTGGAACAATACTCAGTTCCTGAAAACACTTGTCAAGTTAAGAGTGAAAACAGCTAATGGTCTTTCATCTTGAGTACTGACCAGTGACGTGGAAAAGACAAATTACGTTAAACCAGTAAATCTATGCACAGGAAGAATTGAGTATTGGTCTTCCACTTCCTAGACAAACACCCTAAGCATCCTGGCAGTGTTGAGGTGGGTGAGGAAGGGAAGGGGTGTGCTGTCTGATACAGTCAAAATACCTTCATTTTACTTTAAACACTTGGAGTTGCAAAGATCTAGAACAGCTGTCCAAAATATGAAGGAAGGACAAAAATAAAAATAAGCAATAAATAAAAACGGGACTTAAATCAGTCTTATTGAGACATACGATGTTATGTCACTGATCCAAGTTATTCCTTTCAGCCCATAGTGCTGTATTCCTGAATCATTTTTTATTAAATTCTTGTTTATCGAGCAAGCCTGTTGCAGCACGTCACTACAGCAGTCAAACCACTACATCAGGGGGCAAAAGAAGAAGGAAGGAAATAATTAAGAATCATCAAGCGCTTCTGCTGCATCTTTTATTTCTTTATCTGCTCATCTATTCGCTTGTTGATTTGCAGTTCCTGGCCGTGAAGAAGCTGTGTGGCTCTGGGAAGCAGCGCACCGTCTCTTTCAGCTTCACGTGTGTGTCCTCTGAATGCTGCATGCGTCACAGGCCATACGACGGAGCAGAGCTGCACAGCCTCGTCTGGCGTGGTGTCATCTTGTGGAGAAGACACTTGTTTTGTAACCTCAGACAAGACACTACGCTTTTCTAGGAGTGCTTTTCTTTTAGACAGTGCTATGAAGATGGTGAGAAACAAACGCAGTCAGAACCTTTCGACATATGCACTACTGCAATAGGAAATAAGTAAGGATAACAGCAGCACAGCAAAACTACGCCACGTGGTGCACTGTCTCTCAAAGTCTCAAAGTATCTGTGTGCAGCTACTGCTGAAGGCCCTACTCACCATCCCCAAATATTACTATTATTACCCATCTTCTCCCCGTGGCTGGTCTAACTAGGATAAATGCCTTCTCCCCCTTCCGGATAAATGTCATTCTTAATCACGGGTGACAAGAATTGTGTGGTAGCTGTGTGCGCTACTGATGCAAAGTTTATTAAAAATAAAAACTCTCTTTTTTTAATCCAAAAGGATCTAGAAAAGTAAATGAAAACAAAATATTTTAGGTTGTGAAGTCAGGCACTTGAAAGTCAGTGAACACAAAACGCCTTTACTTGGGCACCTCTGAATATGCATTAGGAGACAAACTTAAATTACACAGTGACTGACTGATGACCAGAAGGACTCCCATTTCATCCATTCCGTGCATAAAATAATTGTCACCTTGTACATAAAGTCATGTTAATGATTAAGGAAACCCCGGTGTTGCTAAGGGTAATAGCAGCCATACTTCACTAAGTATCCACGGAAGAAGACATTAAATTACTTCAGAGAACAAGATAAATGTAACACCAAGAGAACATCCAACATCCAGGCCCCATACAGAATGGCTCAGAAGAGATTCGCCACGTCCTTAGTGCAAAGCACAAGAGAGGTTTCAAACTGCAAGCAAGAAATATTTCAAAGTTTTTCAGGGGGAAAGAAAAAAAGACATTACTTCAGTCTTTAACAGGGAAATTTAACAGAGAAATCAAATCTACGCTCCCCTAAAACAACCTGAAAAGCTCAAAGCAGGGATAACCTTTTAATCTGTAAAGGGATAACAATATGTAATTACAGGTATAGACAGCTAAAGTGTGATAGCCAAAGGCTTACATGGGATACATTAATTAAAGTAGTTTTGATAATTCACTTTCCTTACTGATGAGCAGTTTTCAAAGCTATTGACTGGGAAGCTGATACTGTTTTGTGTAAGTCATTCCAAAAGACTAGAGTTGAATTCTGTTAAGTCCCTGTACATGGTTGATACTTTCAAAGAAATCCGAGACACTAGGACAGAAACTCAATTTACGTAAAGTGCTCTAATTTCTGAAGTTGCATCCGATCACTCTGTGAAATAGCTGCTAAGAACTCATTTTTCTATCTTATGTTTGGGAAAGTAATTCTTTTTTCATCAGCAAGAACATAGAAACCAATAGAACAACTACAAAAATAAAATTCCGTGCGTGTTTAAAAGTCTAGGCCAGCGCAGTCATAGCCCTGTCCACCACTCTTCTGGCTCCCCACTCCCCATCTGAGACGTCAGCTTCTCAGAGGCCGTCTTTTGAGTTGGAGCTGATGACAGCTGGTCATAAACAACTGAAATACGAGTTCTTCATGGCTGGGAGAGCTGTGCTTCCAACAGCAGGGACTCTGTGGGGATGCACAGGCTCTTTGAAAAGCACTGCTCACAGAGAAGTTTCCAGAAGCAGAGACATGGCTCAGACATGAGGACCGAGAAGTAAGGGTGCGGAGATAAGAGCAGGGGAACACAAGAGTGTGACTAGACTATGATGAAGTTAAACAAGTAGAAATGGAAAGCAGCAGGAAGAGGAACAAGCCATACAATGAAAGGCTTTGTAGGCGATATCAGCTCTCATTTGATGAAGCTTAGTGTTGCATGAAGGTCCTTTAATAATCTGATCATATTTTGAACTGCTTCTCTATCTTTCATATAATGTAGTTTTCTTTTGTCAACTCCAGATTTTTACAATAGCTATTCACACTTCTAGAGTAATTATTTTACCACAGTCATACAAATTCTGGATTTCAAAATTTGCATTTTATATTCTTATTATACTGATGTAAATTTAGAGAGAAAATCTGAATAGCAAGTGAAAAGGTTGCACCTTTCATTCTCCGTTTAGGACAGGAATGCGTTGCTTCAAAAGCAATCACATAAAGGCACACTAAAACATGTAATAGCACGGGTCTAAAAATGTTTCTTGAGGAGAGACAACAGTGCTTGACAGGTTTTATGAGATGAAATAACAAACCACATTCATATACAGACTAATTAAGACTCCCACTGAAACTAATATCAGGATTGTGTCTTTGAACATAACTCCCCTTTGTATTTATGAGTAATACCGTCAGGGCATTTTGTTATCACACTAATGGCATAAGAAACTACTGAACTGCTACACACTGCACACAACAGACAACTCAGTCTATTCTCTGTTTAGTTATTTACTTACATCTTTTCTACGCAACAGCAAGGTGACAATAATATACCATCATGACAGTCTGTGTACCCTCTCACCAAGCAAATCTTTCTTCACAGATGCAAGACAAAAAAGTGATCCTCCCCTATGAAAGTCAAAGTGCCTGAATTGAGAAGAGAGATTAATCCAAAAATATATTTTGGAGAAGTGTGGCCAGCAGGTCGAGGGAGGGGATTCTGCCCCTGTACTCTGCTCTGGTGAGACCCCACCTGGAGTGCTGCGTCCAGCTGTGGAGCCCTCAACATCAGAAGGATATAGACCAGTTGGAGCGAGTCCAGAGGAGGCCACGAAGATGCTCAGAGGGCTGGAGCCCCTCTGCTATGGGGACAGGCTGAGAGAGTTGGGCTTGTTCAGCCTGGAGAAGAGGAGGCTCCGAGGAGACCTCATTGCAGCTTTCCAGTATCTGAAGGGGGCCTACGAGGGTGCTGGGAGAGGACTTTTTACAAGAGCCTGTAGTGACAGGACAAGGGGTAACGGGTACAAATTGAAAACAGGGAGGTTTAGATTAGATATCAGGAAGAAGTTTCATAGAGAGGGTGGTGAGGCACTGGAACAGGTTGCCCAGAGAAGCTGTGGGTGCCCCATCCCTGGAAGTGTTCAAGGCCAGGCTGGATGAGGCTTTGAGCAACCTGGTCTAGTGGAAGGTGTCCCTGCCCATGGCAGGGGGGGTGGGACTAGATGGTCTTTAAGGTCCCTTCCAACCCTAACCATTCTATGATTCTATGATTCTCTATTTGCATATGAAGATTTTATAGCCTTGATGAGTTTACAGACACTGAAGTTCTAGAATACATTTCAGAGTGGTGGTAAATGTAAGAGAAAGCTTCCTTTCTACATGCTCAGTTTGGGTTACTAGTTAATTTCTTGTAGTTCTCTCTTAAATACCAGTCATGTCATTTCTGAATATGCTCGATGAGTTGCCATTTTCCCAAGATACAACATGGCCAAGCCCTTATGCTCGTCAGCAAAAGTGTCAAGGAAAATCATTAAAAAATGCAATTTAGCACATTTGTTCACAGACACAGCAGGGCTTATTAGCCTGTGCAGAGCATCACCCTCACACGGCTTCACAGCTTTGGACAAGAGGAGATACTCTCTTACAGTTTGCTTTCCCACCCCTCCATTTAGTTTATGCCATTCACGCTGCTCCTGACAGAGATGGTGAATATAAGGCTACTGTGCAGCAGGAACGGGTAAAGCAAATACACACTTGTCTACCTCTCCATTTAGACACGCACAGCTTCTTAACATGGCTCACATTATTCTTTCTGCAACTCCCACCGTTTATAATTTGCCTTTCCTGTGTATCCCCTGACTGGCAGACTGCTAACACTTCTGGCCTTTTTTCTTGCCTGGCATTTTCATTAGCAAGAATAAGGGCTCTGGAGTTGGTACTAAATCCAGATTGGTACTAATGGACTTGCCCTTCCCAATTAACACAGCTTACAGTTGAACTTTCCTAAGTTTAAGCATTAACATTTTATGACTGATTTTAAAATATAAGATATGAAATGCATGCCTTGTAGCTAGGGCACTTGAGCAGGTTTCAGGATATCAGAGTTCTGTGGCTTGATTGGCCACATTGATTTAGAATATTTATTCCTTAGGAAAAACACTACATGAATCACTTAATACTCTTTTGCAACTGCCATGGATATCCCACAATGCACCACTTGTGGTTTCATAGCAAACACAGGGTTTAAATATTCATCCACTTTAATGTGAATTAGCAACATGTTGTTTCTTCTTCATATTTAAATCATCTGGCATTTGAATACAGAACGGAATTTCAAAGAATTTCCTAGTAAACTGTGTGATCAGCATGTGAATAACAGCATTAAAAAAAAATCTTCAAGAAATTCAGCATCAAACTATCCATTGGTTTCAGTAACAGTGATGCGGGTGCCATACATACAAATTTTCTAAAATCTTACAGAATTTTCTTAGTGCTTTAAGTTGCTTCAAAATTACTTGGGAGAGGGGGATATTTTTGTTTATCTGTTTGGATTTTTGGATTAATCTGTGGTACAATGTTAATATCCAGCTATTGCTGTTGAATAAACATTTGATTATAGAAAATAACAAAAAATACACCATAAATCCTACCCACTTACTTTAAAAGACCAATGTGTTTTTCAGTAGGAAAATCAAGCATGACTGTGAAAGAAACAGGGCAGGAGGGAACTACAGAGGATGAGAATGACAGCTCAGATCGGGAACTGTGTGCAGTTCCAGTGTGGATGATCTGTGCTTGCTCTGGTATTGTCAGTGCAGCAAACTACTGTTTAGAGCATGATTTTCTTCTAGATTAGGATAACTTTAAGAGATACAGACATAGTTTTTTACACATATGTGCCTGCTGATATGCTAGGTATAAGACCCTTCTTCTGCTCAGGTGACATCTAGAAACTAATGCAGCTGCTTAAACACAGCTGTCCTGTGCTGTTTCAGATACTTTTGGAGACAAATCTAACTTTTTGCTCTGTGGATGCCAAGTTTAGATGCCTGAGCAGTGAAGAAGGTGCAAGGAGGATGACCATCCATCTCCTGAGTATGTGTGCTTTAGTACATTAAATAATGAGTTGAATGGATCAACTGACCATGATAACATAAACACACACTGGCACCCTCTTACATGTAGGCAGGTAAATTTGCAGATCTTAATCCTGATGTAAATCTTACCAACTGTCCACATATGATGTCCAGCACCATTCTGAGACACTCAGGTACCTGTACTAGTCACCTGCACAGTGGAAAGTAAGACACAGAACCCACAGAAGACCACACCTTCCTTAAGTGCCAGCTGGAGATAAGCATGTTTACGTTAGGGCATCTAGTATTGCATCAGATGCACGGGGAACCTGAACAAAGTTCCAAGAGATCATATTAAGGAAGAATGTAGAAGTCCTAGAAATTAAAGAGTCCTAGAAATTTTCCTTGGCCCTCCACTGCAAAACCTTGTTCATCGCCTTGCTTTACTGCACCATATGACCCACACAGACATAATGGGTATTTGCCTCGTGTTTGTGTGAAACGATGAAACAATTATTTGGTATTTTCAATTAAATGAAAATTCTGATATGACAATCTGTGGTAAATGCTTAGAACAGACTTATTCTGAGACACTTCTACATCTGGTGTGCTAACTGTGGCTCAGTAAAGTTAAATGGGTATTTTTAAAGACAAAAACATAGCAGTTTTGCCCACGGAACAGGTAGGATGAGATTCAGTTCTCCTACATCTGAACTAGTCACCCCCATGCACCCTTTGCAGTAGGTCTGATCTATTTAGACACCTAGTTTAAAATGAGATTAATTGCACTTTACACTGACTAGACCTCAAGAAATGCAAGGGCAACAAGCTCAGATAGAGACATCTGCAGTGTATGAATTCCACACATTGTGACAAATGCAAATAAGAAGTGTGCACTGACTCCCTATTTACATTATTTTTGGCTGCAAAAACACCCCTACACTTGCCATTTTAGATAGCAGTATCCTCCCAGCTAGCATAGCCTCCCAGCTCCCCACTGATTCCTGAAGCACTACTATCCAGCTAAAGTAGAAGTTAACAGTATGAATGATTTTCCCAGGGTCTCAGGAAGAGTTTATAGCTACTTTTTTGTTCTGTACTCCTTCTTACAGACACAGGCATAGGCTAACAATACACACTTCACTCTGTTGTGACGTTAATTAATATTTGCAAAACATTTAAAACCTTCGATGATCCAGAATTGTGAGGTTATCGTTATTGTGGTTATTACGTAGTTTGACTTTGGCCCTGGCTTCTGTTCACGCTGCCTGGCTGTACTGCTATGGGACGGTTGCCATGACCATCAGATTCCCAATTTAAGCATTTGAACTTCGTAAAACTGAAGTGACATTTTGGTAGTAGAAGGTCAATAAAGGACTCAATAAAGAGCTTCTAGACATGACTTGCCAATCATGGTCCTAGGTACTCGGATGTTGGTTCATTAAAATTAGTGATGCTTGTTCAAATATTTACTCAGGCACAGAAGATGTACAAAACAGGGTATTGCTTGGATTTCAAGCGGAAATATTGAAAAAGATTCACAGACCAAACAGCAGAGAAGGTTAGTTTATGGGAACAGGACTCTTCAGTTGATATGCTAGTATCTTGAATGAAATCTTGAGTTACCACAGACAAACAGCTAAACAAGAAAATTATGTTAAATTAATATCCATGTCCTCAGCAAGATGGAATTCAGCTCATGGATCTACAATGGACAAATTCACGTGTCTACAGTTACCAAATGCCTACGCCTCTAGTAGAGTCAATGGTGCCTAATCATACATTGAGGGCTCGATTCAGTTGCTCACAGACCAGTGCCTTGTGTCACTGCCGGTGCTCTCAGATCATGCCTAACTTCCAACTGCCGTTTCTAAAGAACATATACCCTCTGTAGGTCCTACAACATATGTTCTAGCCCATGAAGATGTCTCGGAGCCTAAAGCATTTGACATACCGTAAGATGCTTATGTTTACTGCACACATAGTGGCTGACCAGCTCAATTTCTTGGTTGCCTTTGCTGTGCTGACCAGATCCCCATGCACTATACTGGGATCTTAGGCATGTAGGGATTGAGTCAGTACTTAAACACAAGTGTCCGATGACTTCCGAGGCTGCCTACTTACTCAAGAACTCCAGCTTCTGGAAAGGCTGGAGACACTACACAGGGCCCAAGAAGGAGTCCTTTAGTGTGGCAGCTGAGAGCCACATGGAAAAATTGAGGGCTTCTGAAAAGGCACTGGATGTCTGAGTTGATGCAGCTGAATCCCGTCATATATAGGCAGACAACTACATTCAGGCAGCTTAATCCTCAACTGAATATCATCTTTAGATTCTTATATAAATGACAGCCAAAAAATTTGTAGCTAGATTATAGAGCTGATAAGAGCAATAGGTCATAAAGAATGTAATTTTTAAAACTAAACATTTGTGCTCACAGAGAAGTGAAAAGGAGTCTGAGAGAAGCAGACACTGGTGCACAAAACAGTGACATTTAACAGCTTAGTAGAAAACACCAACATGCCTTACACACAAATTTTATACAAAAGTGCACTGAAACATTTTTAACTGAAGAATTTACTGCCTGAATGGTGACAATGCACACAGGCTACAGCTGTGCAGAAGAAAAAGGTTTACAGCCATCTTCCCCTGCAAAGTATTATTTATCTATGCTAAAATCTGATTTATAGATGTGTACTACATCTATGTATAGTTAATCTATAAACTACTGCTTCTCTTATTTTATGAATGAAAAATGTAAATGTTTGACATGTTTCTACAGTATCAGAATACAACTGATAATGTCTGTGTTGATGAGGATTGGAGGGAGAATAGTCATATCTGTATTAGTTACCTTCTTTCTCCTCAGTGCCCTGCAGAACTAGGCAATCAATAATCAAAAGAAACAGAAAAGGGTTTATAAGTTTATTGGACACAAAAAATTTAAACTGCCTATGCAAACACAAAACATACAGGCTCTCTGGAGGAACAAAAAATGCAGAATTTCAAACCATAAAAACATTTAGGAATCTATTGTAAAGCCTTTGAAATAAAGAACCACAAAAACTGATTTTAACTCATGCTTACAGGGCAACAGGGAAGGTTCTACATTTATACGAGCATGTTTCTGCTGAGGATGCTGAACCCAGAAGGACTAGGATGACTTACAGTAGCTTCATATGGAGCAATGCCAACATCTATTAGGGCTTTTATAGGTATTACAGGTATCAAATATAGCACATTTTGCATTTTTTTTTTCTCTTAACGTATGAAAAAAACTAAGTTTTATTCTGAATCATAGAATCATAGAATGGTTTGGGTTGGAAGGGACCTTAAAGAGCATCTAGTTCCAACTGGAATAATTCCAAGCATTCTCAGTTGAATCCTTCTAACGCTGACTCGGTTTGAGAGAAACTTTGCATTGCTTCTAAAAATAGTTGTGTGTGCAGCTTGGTAAAAAATTAACTTTTAAAGCCTCTAAATACCAACAATAAGGGCTACTTTTATTTAAAATAATTTTTAAAACCTTGAAAATTGTCAGACGTCTGCTACTGACAAAGGTAATGGGTATGTGTACAATGATGTGCATAATGTAAACTGACAATTTATTCCTTTTACGTTAGCAGGACTATGCAAGTATAACTTTTGACTAAACATGCAGTTTCAATGGCAATTTCCTCCTTAACATTCTAATGGTCAGCAGCAGATTTACTTCACAAAAATGCCAAACTAAGTTCAGCTGGAATTAATATGCACAATAATGGTTTTTCTAAAAGAATTAGATTCTTCTGTTACTTCTGATTTGTTTTGTTGTTTTAACTCTGGGATAAGTTAAAGGCAGCACAGTGCTGTGTTGCCACTTCCGAAACCAACAGCAGATCAGCTAAGGAAATGCAGGATGCGTATGCTCCGAGAGCATTATGGATGGGCTTTCCAATTTTTGCACTTTGAAACCAGCACGAGGACTATCTAGAAAGGGAATATCCTCATGTTAAAAGGATCAGCTTAGAGATCAAAGCTCCCCAGTTCAAACACAGCTGGTGGGAGAACACAAACACACTTCTTACGCGTCTGCTAAACTTCGCTCATCAATACTTTAAGCAAAGGCAGTTTCAGGTACTCCAAGTAGATACTTTTGCCTCATTCTTATATTCCTTCATTCTTAACTGTACCCTATTTCTCTCCCTTTTTTAATGCCAAAATATTTTACGCCTCTGATATTTTTATGTACTTAAGTACAGGCAGCAATTCGAATGCTGGCACTTCCTGGCTACTAATATTTAAAGCTTCTATCACAAGAGAAAAGGAGTATGTCATGTACTTGTAAGGAATAGAATCATTACCAACAACTGCTATTATTGGCATGTTCCAAACCAACTCCAAACCAGACTTTTTCTACATCTTAACCTCCTGTTGCTCAGCATGGAATAGAATCACTCAGCATCTCAGGAGATCAGGAAAAAATGTATTTACTGATTCAAAAAAAAAAAAAAAAGAAAAGAAAAGAAGGCATGAACCCTGACCCTGCTCCTGAGTGGAACTACTCTAAGTCAGACTTTTTCTGCCATGGAAAAAAAGGGTGTGCATGAGGCAGGACATTCAACCCCAAGTCAGTGCAATGCGATGACACAGCTTTCAACTTCCCGCAGAATTCAGTGCAGGAGACAGCGGGTTCATTTACAGCCTTACACTAAGGAAAAAGCATTTATTTCTGATGTCTTTACACACAGCTGCTGATTTTAAAATCATCTTTAGCAACAGTGAGAAACTGCAATTAAGAAATTCATTCCTTCAAGACCCTTTTAACAGTAGGCCAAAGTTCTACTGGAAAGTACTGAAAGAGAGACTATCTGTCGCTTTCCTCAATGGAATTCACCATACCCATATATACATCCTTTATGACAGAAATCTGCCCCTCAGCCAGTCATCCCAAGCTCCGATGTTGACACAGCCAGCACTTCTCAAGCGTGATGCAGCTAACCTGCTTTCGGGCAGATTGCTCCCCCACTTAGGGCTGCCCACCTCACTCCACTCACCCCACAAAAAGCCAAGGAGTACCATACCAGTATCTGCTAGTTACTGGCCCAGATGGAAGCAGCTACGACATACACACATTTAATCAGATGAACCTCATACCCAGCGACAAAAGTCTCAAAGAAAGAACTGAGTGCCTCAGTCCACTTGGACTTTAAAATCAGGATAACAAAAGCATGTAAAATATATCAAATACTGTGAGAAATAACAGACGTAATTTATGAAAAAGAACTAACGTATTTCATCAAGAGTCACAGAATTTGCTAGGCAACACTTCCTAGCACCGTACATATGGGATCAGCATTATCCACAGATGTAAGCAATGTTCTTATTTATTTCAGAAAATATTCAGTACACTAAAGGAAAGAACCAACAACATCAGAATTATAATGGTGAGGCGAGGAGACAGCAAAGAGAGAGCATCAGGTGGGAAAAAGCTAGCAAGGGAGAGGTGCATCAATTTTTATAAAGAACTTAAAAATGCTTCTCTGTTGGGAAAATCCAATCTGCTCTGAGACCTTTGACTGTGAGAGCAGGGGCAGAGGAACGGTGATGGTAAGGCAAGGCATAGTTTTACACAGCCCAGCGCCTGCGGAGCTCAACCGTGCAGCACCAGTATGGAGGAGATCAAAACAGGGCAGGTGAGGGAGGCCCAAATCAGCATCTTACCAGCACCTGACTTCACAGCGGGCTACACAGACCAGGAGTGGGAAGATTTCCTGATGCACAAGGGGAAGCCAGACAGAACAAGGTCCATGACCTTGAGAAATAGGTACCCCAGGGGAGAAAGGGAAGCCTGGAATAAAGGAGGAGACACCACACCTGCACCTGTGCCTTCATGCCTTTGAAGGACTTCAGAGACAAGGTTTTGTTGGTTTCAGTAAGCTGTCTGCTTTACAGAAAGGGGATATTTATTAGCTAATAAAGGTTGTCATAGCAGGCCTGCCACATACGATAAATGGTGAGGGTCACTGGATTCTTTTTTTTAGCTCACTTGAACCTGATCTTATATTTAATACTGCTTATTGATTTCATTTAGACCAAAAATAATTTAATCTTCTGAAGCAGTATTTAAAATAGATCATGCATTGTCAGCTCTTTCAAAGGAAATTTCTAAAAACGATAGAAAAGCACATGAGGCCCTGTTCAGGATAAACACTAAATCTGTCCCCCATCTCGGTCCTTACTGGAGATCAGCAGGGAGGAGTGCTGACTGCGCCCTTCCCAAGCGCTGCCACCTGAGGGAGGTCGGTGTCCGAGTGCCAGGGCAAGGTCTAGAGCTTGGAATTGCAGTTTGGTAGTGAAACACGATATGCTGCTCAGCATTAATACGGCCTGAAGACATCGTTTTGGGTGGAGAAGGCAGCAATCTCCAGGTAACCCCAAGCCAGACACCTCCTTCAGGTTTCGCTGACGTCAGCAGAAGAATGGCCCAAAATACTGCAGTAATTTCCCTTGTGCCAGTAACTGGGGCAGCTCACAGCAAGTTCCGAGAGATAGGCAACTTGCTGATGCCACAATAAAATGGACTTGCCAACTGGCAGACCATTTACAGTCAGCCACGAGCCCCAATTGTGGTACGATCCCCAACAGTGCAGAGGAGGGCAAGTGCCGCTATGGCACCCTGTGCAGTGAAGTCTTGGTTTTGGGCACCCGGCACACCTTCAGTGGCTACTGATGGCAGGGGAAGCTCTCAAACAAAAGGGGACTGCGAAGTTTAGGGAGAACAACTTGGTGATGCTCTCTCTTCAGGTACTAGTAAACATATATCCCAGCCCAGTGTTTTGGGGTATTTGGCTACTTTTCTGACAAGAGCAAGAACAGAAAGAAAATGCTGTTTCCCAGTTTTCCATTAAAACAAAAATAGCAACTTAGATTATTTGCATATATACAACACAGTGAGGCCAAAAATGCATTCTCTTGTAGACAACCTTTGCTTTTTATGACTTGAAAATGCCCATACTCGCTCTGTACAAATTAGGTGATTTGGTTTGTTTTAAGCATGTTTCGCTCAAGGAGCTAATATAGTCAAGTCAGTCTTTCTGGGTAAGGCTACAGTGAAAAGAACTGAAGTATGACACAGCCCAAACATGATGTTAAAACCAAAAACCCTGCTCACAGCAAGGCATGTCTTTAGGGATGCCTTTGCCAGCTGGCACGCAAAACCCAGGTCTGAGTTCAGTGGCAAAACCTTGTTCACCGGTAACTCAAATGGCTGCATTCAAGCATTTCAAATATTTGAGATGGCTGGATTTCACCAGGAAGTAATCAATTTGTGAAAACTAAATACAAATAAGCTGAAGTCTGAGCAATTGACAGCTCAAATTTGCACACAGGCAGCACAATGTTCTCCAAGCCTACCTGGAGAGCACTTTATGTGTACTCATTTATTATACCAAATAACAAACACAAATGCATGTAAACCTCTAGGATCCGTTAGTTTTAAATTTGTTTTCCCAGTGAAGTTGTTTCCATCAAAGTTAATGCTTACAGTTAGGTACAGCCTCTCAAGCAGCTCCCCTTGGTGTGATGGCAACACACGCCTAGGGCAGGATTTGGTTGCTTGCAAATGGGTGCCTGGTGTTATTTGAGGAACCTCGAGATACCTGAGGTTGGCAGATACATATCAAGTCTGCAGATATGTCACAAGGGTTACACGGGACCCTTCTAGAGCAACGGCTGAAGGGCAGAAGAGTCCCTGAGGTGGCGCTGAGCTCTTCAGCAGTGGCAGGGGAAGGCCACCCTGGGTAGCGGGCACTCCCCAGGAGGTGCTGGGTGCCCCTGACTGGGATGCCAACCGGCCTGTTGTACCAGCCAGGTCTGCGTCGGCATCTTGGAGAAGGAAAGGCACCTCAAGCAATGCTGGGCTCTAATGGGAGCTCAATTGCATTTAGTCGCTATCGCAACCCAGCGCTACCAAGATATTTCCTCCTGTTAAAAACGAGAATGCTGCTTTCTCCTTCACCCCAACTCACTCAAACACCACAGAATCAAGCACAGATAAAACAAATAAATTGCCAGTGTGCAAGAGAAAGCCTGCAATTTTCATAGGGACCAAACCATAAATGGAAACAGATTTCACTCAGTCCCTTTAACTGCATCAAGAAACTAAGTGAGGGCCCAGGTTCAGGCACAAACACAAATGAAGGGTGTTTCTAAGTGAATTCACAAATACAGGACTTCAGCTCCAGCTGAAATTTCCAAGTAGTCTGCTGTGGGAAAAAACAATGAAAATGTTATTATCAAGGAAATTCAGAAAGATGTCATTGCTTCCTGATGACTACAGGTAACATTCCAGGAAATTCTTTTTGTCGATTTCTGCGTGAAAAATTTAAGTCTCACCAAAGGAAGGAAAACATTATATATATAACCACTAAATGATAGCTTATTTCCGTTTTTACAGGAATCCGTTTACTCTGTTTTAGTCTTTCAGTTCATGAGTTTTTCCATATACTTAGGAACAATTAACTGCCTCCATATAGAAAAATAGTAAAATATCACTCGTTTCATTTTCATAATGACTATATGAATACTAATTTGCTATTGCTCAGTATTGTTAATTCAATATTCTCTTCTGACTTTCCATTTTGTTTTGTTTAAATTTATTATACTTTAGTCACTTCTTCTATCTTTTTTTTCTACCTGTGGGAATATTTAAATTACTCTTAAAATGTTTGTAAAATCTAAGGATACTCAAGATGTTGAAATGTTACTATGTCTGCAATCTTAACTCTTTCTCCGCTCTCCTTTGCAGAAGGCATATAAATGCTTGGGTATAATCATAATTTGTTTCCTATGATGGAAGTCTGAGAAAATTGGGCTTATTCAGCCAGGAGATGAGAAGGCTCTGGGGAGACCTTATTGCAGCCTTCCAGTACCTGACGGGGCTACAAGGAAGCTGGGGGGGACTTTTTACAAGGGCCTGTAGTGACAGAACAAGAGGCAATGGGTTTAAATTGAAAGTGGGGAGGTTTAGATTAGATATCAGGAAGAAGTTCTTCATGGAGAGGGTGGTGAGGCACTGGAACAGGTTGCCCAGAGAAGCTGTGGATGCCCCATCCCTGGAAGTGTTCAAGGCCAGGCTGGATGAGGCTTTGAGCAACCTGGTCTAGTGGAAGGTGTCCCTGCCCATGGCAGGGGGGGTGGAACTAGATGGTCTTTAAGGTCCCTTCCAGCCCAAACCATTTTATGATTCTATAATTATGTATACAGTTGACTTTTTCTAATAGGTTTATTGTATATAGGTTGTGTCAAAACAATACATGAAAAACAATCAGTTAAGAAGATCACACAGTCCTATAGAGCAAAACACACAGTATTAGTAGCTACAGCCAAAAAATAGTAATAGTGTATGGTAAGGTAAGTTTTCATAGATACAGTTTTAAAGGGAACGCATCAGTAAGTTTTTACTGAGCAATATTTCCACGTATGTATTCATCATTCTTTCATAAACGGGACTTCTTGCATGCACACACATTGCTGTTTATTTTGGTATTTCTTGCAAATCTTTCAGATGAGATTTCACCCATGGTAGTGATTACAAGAGCTGGATATATTTATGAAGGGAGGACAAGGCTGGAGAAGATGTTTTTATGTTTGCTGTGAAAAAAATGAAGACTAATGATCACAGTGATGTCTTTCAGAAGAGAATTCACATGGGAACAGCCTGGCTGCCAAGAATACTTTGTTCCTTGTGCTCCAAAATAAGAAACATAGGAAAAATTTGTTCCATTGGTCAAGAGGAACACCGTTTACGTGGCAAGTCGTGATAATAACGAGTAAGATATTTCTTCAGGGTAACTTGGGTCAGCCTCATCAAAGAGGTTGAAAAAGAGAAGCAAATTTTATTCATAATTATGTAGAATTATACAACTGAAATGAAGAGCAGTATAATGTTTTCTTTACTAAATTACTTCCTGGGGATTTTTTTTTTTTTAATTGTCAAGTTACCCTGTTTTATGGGTAGTCTCTTTTCCAAGTAAAGAACACTACAAACACAGCCTGGCAGCTACCTCACATCAGCCGAGCCCCTCCTATACAGTTTTTTCATGTCAGGATGCATTATATGATGACTCCTTCTATAGTCTGTGCAGTTTTATCTTGTACTTATAAAAATATTTAAGTCTGTCAGTCTTTCACGTTGCAGTTTGAGAAACGTGTATGATACCTCAGGGAAGATGTTATGCAGGTTGTTCATGCCCCTTACATGTAACCAAAACAAGACAACCAAAATGACCACCCCCTGTACTGTCCCATTAGGATCTCTTCACTGTTCTATTCGGACACTTTGATCTATATCCTTGATCATTTGTCTCCCTTTCTTCTGGGGCCAAGCAGTATCATGATGATTCCCTAAACCCCTTCGTAACACTCTCCCTTTTTTCCAACATTAACCTGGGCTTGCTCTTGCGTCTGCTCACCCTTTGGCTGATACACTGCAGCATCACGAAGTGCAGGAAAACACCAATGATAACATTTGAGAGCATCGACCTTTCAAGCAGCGAAGCAAAGTGTTATCTTTCATTTCAACACTGTAATCAGAATGTAAGGCTTCACACATTCTCTTGATTCTCAGGCATCACACTAACTGTCAGTGTCCACGTACATGCTATGGAGTAACAGATGGACATTTGTCAGAACATTTGAAGTGAAATTCCACCCAATTAGCAATCATACCATGAAATTTTTACAATAATGGAGTGTAATTTAAAGAAATCAACAAACACAAAGAAAATATTACAGGAAGTCTGGAAAAGGTGTTTGATATCTTTCTAAAAAAAACCTGACAAGAAAAATAAAATGTATTACATGACTTGGGTATGCAACTAAATAGAAGGTGCCCTACAAGCAGATGCCAGGAAAGCTCCTGAAAGAGATGGCAGCCTGAATGTGATAGTTATATAGAAGAAACTTTTGTATTTTATTGATCAAAGCAGCATTCTACAGCTTGGCGTATGCTGCACTTCTCAGCTTTGTACTTTGCTCTTTCTGCATCTTTTTTAGGATAGCAATTCACGACAATTTTGGAAAGTAAAAAGAAATAGAAAATCACAGGGAATTGATCAGAGACCTGACACTGGTCAGCAAAGGAAGTGTGTTTCATAATTTATCCATGACAAGAAGTATTTGCGAGTGACTTCCACCCTGCTCTAAATCATAAGCACAGTACATGTTAAAAATATTAATATAGCAGATGAGACATTTAGTAAGAAGTGTAAAACCTCCAAAAAGCATCATAAAATGAAAATGCTAATTTGAAATACAATAATTAAGGAAAAGAATGAAATATTTGTCAAAAAGAAAGCTCAAAACCAAACAACATAAAAAGCCATTAATTGCACTCTAAATTACCTCAAGAATCAACACACATTACTGAAGGAGGTCTTTTACTGGTGGGCATAAGAATATTTCCATTGCTTTATGTAACCTTTAACAATTTAATTTAGCTGTAGAAAAACATTAGGAGGAAAAAGAGAAAAACTTTGGGAAGCACCCAAAATTAATCTATCACTTCTTAATTTGAAAAGAAAAGTAACAGACCTTCAAACTATTGAATTTAACTATTTAGATCTATTATAATGCTTCATTCATCTGTTTCATTATTTTCAAAGGTCAGTGTATGTGCCTTTGAATTCACAAAGTAATATATAACTTCCTCAATCTCACTGCAGCTGAAATCTTGAAGTGTAGATAGTTCAAGTTTTCCTAAGAAAGGTCAATGGAATATGAGAATACATCACTTTATAAAAGGAGGAATGAGGCTGAAAACTAACATAGTGACAAGCTTTCTCTTTTGGAAGTGTCATGTATGTTAAGATTTTGGAGTAGTAAACTCTGAATTACCATTTAAGAAAACTGTTATCAAATTACTTACCATCCATATTATTATGAAAGTACAGGATATCATAACTAATTGCATCCCTCTTCAACTTCCTCAAAATAATTTCTTTTGAAACACCTTACTTTTTTACTCACCTCTTGCATAATGTGCTGATGTGCATGGAGTTGGGAGACGCTACAGAACCCAGTGCACTTCAAGAGTGGCAGCAAAAGTAATGCTGCATTTTCAGATGTACTACTGCCTTTTCTGCATATAATGCTGTAAACTGCAGATACTTGTGACAAAAACACTGTGATCTACAAATTGTAGTATACTGCAGTTTAAATAAAGTGTGTATTGTGAAGGAGACATGCCTGGTGTATGTGTAAAATTTTGATTCCTCAGACTACTAAAACTTATGGGAAAAAAGCAGCAGTCCTGTTTATCCCTTTGGATTCCAGAAAGGAAAATAGTACATTTAAATTTATGTCAAGCTACTAAGAAAAAAATCATTTGCATTAGTTATTTTAACATTAGTATCTTAAATATCAGAGTTATTCTCTCAAATCCAATAATTCATGTAGCTCTGAAAACTGATTTTGGACATTTTCAGTATGAATACAAACTATAATAGCTATTCTTAAATGATGCCATTTGTAAATAGAACCTGAAGTGAGTGAGATCAAAATCTCAGACTAGGATAAAAATCAAATTACAGTGTATACAATACATAACGAGAACACTTAAAAATCACATTTTGAACATGTCTTCCCCTTAAGTACTACATTATGGCAAAGATAGCCCCAAAATAGCCAAAAAACAGGCCAGATGCTGGATAACAAAGCTACAAGTCACCATCAAAGAAAAGATCAGCTTCACATCCTGCAGCCAGAAAGGGCTAGAAACATCAGAGGGGCTTAAATCCTCCCTCAGAAGGAAGATGAACCTTGTGTCACTCTTACCAACAGGAGCCAAAAGTCTTCCCAGGTAGAGGATATTAATACTTCTTAGTTGGATGCAAGATCTTCTCTCTCTATGTCTTCCTGCCCCAATTTTGTAAAAACAAATAAGCATTATTAAGTCTATATATTACTTCCTCTACATCATGTTATCATGAGGAAGCCTGCTTAAGGGTATGATAGTCAATTCAGATACCTAGTCTTTTCAAGAAACTTGATTGTGCTTTTTCATTTCCTTTTCTAGCATAAAAAAAAAAAGGCCCAGATTCTTCCCATAGCTTCAACTACACAGGATTTGAAAGGCTGTAAGATCAAGAGAATCAAATCAAAGGAAGAAAAGCAAGCTTTGTCCTCCTTTCTGCTCATCAGGGAAGATAATTGTTAACAATCTCTAAAACTAAAGAACATATTTGTTCATTTAAGTGAAATCTGCTACTGCACAGAGGATAAAGGTGACCATATCCTGATGGTCTTTGGAAAGAATTTCACTCTGCATGAATGAAGCAGAAGTGTCTTCTTTTATCTTACTTGGACTCTGTTTAGACAAATTCGATAGAGTAAGAGTGTTTATGCTCTGTAGCTTTATATTCCAATGACTTATTAAGCCATAAATCAATAAGAATCTGAAAGTGGAAGATCCTCTGGGGTTTCTTCCTTTCCCCCCCTCTCTCTTAGATTATCTTGTAAGAAATAAAAGGAATAGTAACTACTTGAGATTCTCTCTCTGCCGTCTGCCATTCAGGGAAAAAAAAAAAAAAGAGGGTCAAAAATAACCTCCCACTTGTGGCAATTGAAGCTATTTGTTCGGTGTTATTTTTATAGGCTACTTGTGAAACTAGAAGGCAGGCGTGAAAGCTGGGAAGTTCTTTCTACTCCTCACTGCCAGTAAAACACACAATAATACAATAACATACTGCTGTACCCCTGCAGCTGCACGAGCTCTAAAAACAACCATGGAAGAGTGAAACAGTTTGGACAACCCTTCCTTAAAAGCTAAGTTGATTATCTGCATCATTAACAATAACCGTATATGGTTTCTATGAAAAGCCACCAGTCTATCCTGTTGCAAAGCTAGGAGAATTGCTGGAGACTTTGCTGGTATTTTATGATATGTAATTTGCATAAAAATATTAAGGCATTAAAAAATTTTACAATGCAAGTCATACTGTCAAGAAGTAAAGAATCGCAGTAAACTAATTCAGTTGACCTCCAATGAACAAAAATAAATCTCATGTAGGAAATCAACATATTAAAAAACGCTGGCATACTAAGGGCAATTAGATTACAGACAAGCCTATATAATTAATTTGCATTCTCCCCCACACCTTAGGGATTATTGAAAATACAGTAACACCTAAATTAAAGAAGATAATAAGGATGCGGTACAAAAAAGAGTTTTGAATTGTTATTCTCAGTACTGACCTGCTACCTCTCCAGGGCAATGCAGGAGTTGCTCCCTCTGAAAGGCAGCACTCCAGCAGCTGAATACCACTTGAACAGCCTCTCAGCTTCCGAGATGAAATATCTATCAGAGACACCTTAAATGACCACTACACAAGAGACTGGTGTCCGAGTCTCCCTAAATTTGTGTTTCCTGGTTTTACGCTTTCCTAACTGTTTTCAACTTCATTATCAAGACTTAACCTTTACATTTGCTAGAATAAACCTTGGCTTGCAACTTCCTGTGTTCCAACTGAGCCCAGGTCAATCTGACAACCTTAAGATGCTCTTCTTTGACACAACAAATGTACTTTCAAAAGACAGTATTTAAGATGGAAGATACAAAACTGAAAGAGGTAGGATTTTGGGTGGAGAAGCAGCAGCTATGAAGGACACAAGATCATAGAATCAGAGAGTGGGTTGGGTTGGAAGGGACCTTAAAGATCATCTAGTTCCAACCCCCCTGCCATGGGCAGAGACACCTTCCACTAGACCAGGTTGCTCAAAGCCTCATCAAGATGGGGAGCCAGATAGAAAGCTCTGCTGTATACTGCCCTTTCTACTATATGCATATATGTGCAATCTGAAACTCTACACATTTTTGCTTTGTTGGATTTGTGTATGTCTTTGACCATATTTTTGACAGGTTCCATCACTGTCAATTTATCTATTTCATCTGCACACAGCAGTAACAGCACCTACGGAAGGTAACAGACACTGCTTCCCCTTGCAAGGTAACGGCCTCCATCTATGGTATACCTCATGCATCTCTGCTAACTGCAAGTGTATACTACATTTATTACTGAAAGTAGGAAGAAAATCTCTTTAGACTGCAGGAATATATGGTTATAAATTACAAAAAAAAAATTTAGAGGGCTAAAGGCCAATGCCATACTGGAAACTATTTGTTGTTCATATTCAAAACTGGCAAGGACAGAGAAACGTGACAAATGTGGAATGAAAATGCATGCAAGATAAGTAAATTTTATGCACAAAACAAGTATTTAAGAAAGTACAGTGAGAAACAGATAAAAGCAAAGTGAGACCAAATATATATGCATGCGTAGAAACACTGATTGAGAAATCTAACTGCAGAGATTTCCATCCTCTCATCACAACTGAGCGTGTACTAAATGAATAAACTGCTACTTGACATTTCCTAAATAAATACCATGGGAAGAGCACTTATTTTACTTTAATGAATCATTTTGGCCCCTACAACAGAAAGTAGCTGTAATGAACTATGATCTGTTCCGGGAAACATAATTCTATAATGGAGATATATATGAACTGAAACATGAGAAGTTTTGGTCTCCAACAGGTCTACTTTAAAAGCGATTCTGATTCATCCATGCCCACTTCTACTTATATTTGATCACAGCTGTTGACATACTGTATCTGCCATGCAGAGAGATATTTCTCTACTAGAGGTAAGAAAGCCATATGGTTCGTGGATGACTATGAATTTTCGCAAGGCAAACTGAACTACATGTAATTTTTTTTCTGTAGTTATTCAAACAAAACTACCCATTTAGCAAACAGAATATTTTAAATTCAGGTGGGATATTTTGGCCCGTGTAATACATTTCTCAGAACTGAAAGTCTCCCTGAAATACAATCATAATTGATGAGCTAACACTAACTTTCTGCATTAGTGGTCCTCTCGTTCACCATGCATGGTTAGACAAACAAATTCACTGCAGGGATGAACTGAAGCAGCAAATAAGACTTGTCTTGCTCACAGAGTAGAACTGAAGCAGCTGGTTTTGTCTGACTGATGCAGTTTGAAAGGGCCCCCTGATGGTACACCTTAGAAAAAACAAGGGTTTATTTCAATGTTCTTTTTATTCCCAAAACTACTCACAGGATTATCATGGCTATACAAGGAAATTGCTTTGACTACGTGTAATTGCAAACAGGAGAAAAAGTTCCTGCCAAAGGCAGGTGTAAAATAACATTTTACCATTTTTGTTAAGGCACACAAAAACTATTCCAGTAATTATTCCAATGTCCATAGTTTAACCAGACAAAGCTAAATCAAGATGAAATTTAGTCATCCAGACTGCGTCTATGAATACTTGCTATTAGAAGATCTGCTGTCAGAAAAAACCTGCTGTAACCATGAAGTGGTAAGTTGACCAGGATGAGCAATGTTCAGGAAAGCCTGCAGAACCGGTGGCCAGGATGCCACTTGGTGCCCAGACACAGCGGAAGCTGAACCCAAGTTTTCCTCAGGATCAGGTATGCATGTCCTATTTCAGGCGTACATTTCTCCTATCACATCTACCAGTGAATATTAAAGTAACTTGCTTCATATATTGGAATTTATTACAATGCAATTTTTAGTTATCTATAATGGACCTTTACACTTTTGTTTTGATTTGGTAAATTTTTCTTTTAACAGCTTGGCACAGCCAACAATATTACCTTAATCTTGGTGGGGCTTTGCCCCACACAGATGTGAAATTTCAATCCCATTAAGCCATTAGGAATATTATCACTAATTCAACAAATCAGGGATTTGACTGTGGGGTTTTATGCATTCTATAGGCAAAACACCTTCTCCTCAACACCTCTGTCAAAAGCCGGCTGTGTTTGCTGGTTGTTAAATGCTTGCTTAAGGCATTTTTTACTTCACTCTAAGTGTAACTTCAACTTGTACCAGAAAGCTAAACGCATTTCAGAGGGGCTAGAAATTCTAAAAAGTTAAGGAAGAGGTATGTCCTATACTGCTGTAGTGCAAATTAGATGTATGTGTAACTAAGTGCAAATAGAATCATAGAATCATGGAATGGTTAGGGTTGGAAGGGACCTTAAAGATCATCTAGTTCCAACCCCCCTGCCATGGGCAGGGACACCTTCCACTAGACCAGGTTGCTCAAAGCCTCATCCAGCCTGGCCTTGAACACTTCCAGGGATCGGGCATCCACAACATAGCACTTCATAGCACTAAAATGAAAAGCTAAACATTATCTAAAATAGAATCAATGCATTTGTTTGACAGTCCTAGTTTTTACTTCGTGTGTACCTGAACAATGGCGTAATAAATGCACTCCTTAACTTAGGAATATTATGTCAGATCACACGGGGTCTGACTACAGCACTCGGAATTAAATCTCCAGTGCATAACATCGTAATTCATAAAACTATTGAACATCATCTGAGTCCATTTTAACCACATACCAGAGGTCTTGAAAAGCATGCAAAATGATGGGGGAGAGGGGGGAGGAAACAACCTTTCAAATATAAATGATAAAATCTGGTTAGCAGCATAAAAATAGCTACATGCAGTCAAATTAAAACTTGCAATTCTGAAAGAAAGTGCTTTGTGCAAACCATCTGGAAAGGACTTGGAAGTATAACTGCTATATTGCTGAAAGCACAGACATACAATACTTTTCCTATTTTACCTGTTTTCCTGATAAAACACAAAGTCGGAAATTAAACTAATCACAGAGGTGAGAGGCTGATACTCAAATACATTTACGCTATAAACCGGCATCATCCCCTGCTCTACCCCGCAGTCGCTATTCAGACAAGCCCAGAACAACCCATGCGCTGCCCTGACATGCCCCCGCTACAGCACCCGGCGTCCAGCCCCTGCGAGCCCACCCCAGGCGTCTCGGTCAGCTGCAGTCGGATGTGGAACTGGGGCACCGGAGGCGTCGGAACTAGGTTACGAAGGCGACGGAAAGCGGGGCCGTAGGAGAAAGCCCCTTCGCCACTCGGCGCTGCCCGGACGGCTCAGCCCGCTCGCCCGCCCTGAAC
>NW_010262645.1:0-334 GCF_000690775.1 Eurypyga helias
CGCCCAACACGCACTGGAACTCGCTTCAAAGCGTCGCGTCAGAGCACGCGGCCAGCGAAGCCGCGCGGCCCCGGGCATCATGGCGAGAGCAGCGCAGCCACAGGGGACGGGAAACTGGGGAACCTCTGCCGCGAGAAAACCCACCAGGTGGCCAAGAAGTCAGCTGGGACGCAACCCTGACAGCACAATAACACTCGGTATCACGATACTGATCGTTAAACCCTCTCCCCCCAACACATACATGCAAGACCATCCCCTCTTCCAAAGAAGGGATGGACTCCGGAGCTTGCGCGTGCTCGGCACGGCAGAGGCCCACGGCTCCCCCCACACAGGG
>NW_010262645.1:365-19993 GCF_000690775.1 Eurypyga helias
GTTGGCAGCGTGTTCCGACAGCACAACCACTTTATTACAAAGAACAAACAATGCTTCAAAGTAAGACCCATCAACTGGGATTGTACAAAACGTCAGTTTCCTTGGAGAGGTCATGAAGTAACAGGCCGTAAGACTACGTTCACGCCAAATTCGCTATCCTGAAGCATCAGATAACAACAGTAATACTCATTATAGCTTCCGAGCGTATGGCATGGTCGTGTGCTCTGCTCCAAACTACATTCAGAAGATATTGCTGTAAGTGCTCTGAAAACACAAAGTGTAGGTCATTCTCCATTCCCGCTTTCACAAGGACGTTCCTGAGGTGAAGCTGTAGCGGCGCCTGCCGTAACCGGCACGAGACTGTCCTGCAACCAACACGCTCACAACTTCCCTACGGAGTTCAGTACGGCCAGACACTGCTGCGGTCGCCCGATGGACTGCAGCTCCCCGTAGCGCTGAGCGAATCGAACGGCGAAGGCCGACTCGGAGTGCCATGTCAACGGTCTTCCAAAGGAATTTCAGAATGGAGCAGTCAGCGTTTGCCTGACACCCAGTCACTAGGCAAACGGGTGGGATTCAGGCGTTACAGATACGGTTCTAAGAACAGACCACAAAGTGTATTTTACAGCGTGTACCACAATGCATCTCAAAGTAAAACCATGAGGAACCGAAGAGCTGCGTATGATCACTACTCAAATGTCACCCGGCTCGGACAAAGGAGAGACAGCCACGGCTTATGTCAAGTCAGCTGAGGAAAGCACACTTACGAGGAACTTACGCTTTCACTGAAAACGCCACACTCCTACCCCCTGGTAGTTGTGACATCCCCACTGAAAGAGAAATTGTGCAAAGCGTGTGAAAAACCAAGTGCAAAAAAACTCCACCCAGGCATACCCGACGGATTTTACTTCTTAAATAACAACTCTACAATCACAGCTATCAACCAACGAAATCAAAGCCACAAGTGTTTTCTCTAAAGGCTTCTTTCACAGTACTAATGAGGAAAACCAAGTTCTACTCTCCTAGCTAACAGTTCATGGGTACGGTGTTCGGCGACCAGACAGTATGGGCAGTGAGACCACACACCCGATGAAACGGACCATGAAAACACAGCTATTTTAAAGCCAGTTAACTTCAGGAAAAGTCCTATACATTCATACGACAAACACTGCTTAAAGTGAACCCGGGATCTCTTGTCACGAGCCCCAGGTTTTGCCCTGGAGTCAACCCCCGCACGCCGCTCCCCTGCCACAGCCAGCGCTGCTGCAGCGACCCGTGGTCCCCAGCACTTGTTAGAGGCCGTTACAGCACGCGGCGTGTGGCGGTGATGAAGGCCGCATCAGCGCTTCCACTGCAACCCTGATTTTCAGGGTGGCTAAAACGTGGCTCTTGAATCTGCTCTGGGATACTTGAGCTGTTACCTCTCTAACATCTGCGTGACGCTCCTCCCACCAATCCAGGCACATCATTTATTTTAGTTTATGTACGTACAAACGCTCTTAAGACAGATCTAACTGGCAGAGGTGTGAAATTCTACCTTGATGTACAAGTTTTGGCATTCGGGGCAAAATTAAAGTGCAAAGTAGAAACTTCATTGCACGGTCAATAATTTAGATTTTCTTTTAAAATACATCTTATTTAGGTGCCTCAGTCTATTCACCTAGTGACCTTGTCCGACTCAGCCACCGTCCTCCGCACTTTGGTAAGCACAGGCTTATATGGAGACACATGAATAGCGCTTCGGATGTTTACCTTTCTCTCACTGTGAGCGATTTCTTTTTCTTTCAGCGTAGGAACGATCAACCCGCTCCCACAAGTAATGCTTGTTGAGTTCATCAGCTAGCTAGTTAATGTCAAACAATGCATAGTAAGAGGGAGATACGGAACTCGACTGGCAGAATATACTGGTGAAGCAAACGAGCACTTAAGAGGGTTAACTGGAATAAATACGTTGAAAGTTGCCAGAGAATATGTGCAAAATTGCTTACCGTGTATTCTAAGCTTTGGTTAAAACTTTCAGGTTAAAGTCTTACAGAAACGTAATGGAAGCAACACAAGTGATTACAAACAGAGGAATGAGGTAAGTTATCATTAGTGCAAAAAGCAAGCATATGCTAAAAGCAAAGCATATGGACTCAAAAAAAAAAAAAAGAGAGAATGAATCTCATGGAAGTTTTAGTACAAGACCAGGAAGGTCTCTGTAAACATCGGTATTTACAAGTTTCAGATTTGTACAACTACAAAAAGGATAACTCTAAATATTAGTAGTGCATTTACAATGATTTTACGGGGTTTTTTGCAATAGCAGAAATGACTTAAGTTTCTCTTTTTCCTTTTAAATCTTCAGGGGATATCTTTCAAGATTAAGGTATTTCTTACAAATAGTAGAAAAATCATTTCTTTACAAAACAAGTATATATTAAAATATTTATACATTTTAAGTTACTGTATAATAACTGGACATTCCTGCCTCGTACTCAGGCACCACAACGAAGAATGTGGTATAAGGACCTGAAACCAAACAGAATTTGCTCATATACCCAATCTGGCAAATTACCTAGGCAAGATCTGTAGCAACTGTGGGGGCTCCACCTCAAACACTACGGCGTGTGCCAATTCTTAGTTTGTATTATTTGTTTTTAACGTGAAACTGTGTGTTTTTTGCATTTTAACTGCCACTACCAAAAAGAGCTACTGGACAGAGCATGGTCCTCCACCCCACCACCTTCAACATAGTTTCTAGACGGTGCTCGCTCCTGAGCAAGGCTGTGTAACGCTGATGTTTCAAACGTAAAAAAGGTTATATAATTTTAAGATAAAAACAATGCAAAAATAAAATATTTGTAGCATTTACAAATAGTACAAGAGTTACATTAACCACTACATTCGAAACTTGAGATTTATTACGTTGTTTCTACTTGGAGCTCGATGTTTTCATATCTGCAAAAAGAAGGAGACATTGTCAAAGGTTCCGTATCTTCACGTGGTGTAGATGGTCAAAGGCTTTCCAACAACTACTGCTTCAGGGCTCTGGGATACGGCTCACGGCCAAAACCCTTGCCAACTGAAGGGTTAAACCGGCATCGGAATACTAAACCTTAGGGAAGATGAGTCCTTCCTTGTTGCTCCCCACCCTCGGAAAAATGCATGTTAAAAACCAGGCAGCACTGTATCCCACAGCTGGCTTTCACCCACACCCTGTGGATCACAGCCCATGCACTGAGGGGTCCGCTAACCCCACGCAACAGCTCACTGCTGCCCGAGGGGGTGGGCACACGTGCCGTGCCCCCTCCACCTTTCCTCGCCCCCCTCCGAGCTCACAGCACCTCTTGCTGAGCACAGCCAGCTCCCGCCTAGCGGGAAGCTAAGCCAGAAAGGGGAAGGAGCGGGATGAGAGGAGCAGCCAGGAAGACTTCCTGTATGGAGACCCTAGACTGGCCTGCTTAAAAAGTGACCAAGGGCTGATCAGGCTAAAAACTGATCTTTATTTTCAGTGGATCCATTCCCATTCCCAACTCATCATGGACCTGTAAAGCTTCAAGTGCAGAGACAAGATGACAAAACCTCTTCTGGCTGTAAGGGGGGGCGGTGTGTCACAAAAATGCGCCTGATGAAAACTATTTCTAATGAAGAGGGGAAAAAAAGTTTAAAAAATGGCAACCCAAGAACCCAACCCTGCTTGCACCCATGCGTGCAACTGGGTTACTTCCCATCAGAATGAAAAGCTTCTGAGCTGAAGCGAAGCCCAGGGCAGTCAGAAGCTTACTAGGCTTTATTATTTGAGGGATGGGTAAGACTCAGTCACTGACAGCCCAGTACTTGCTTGTCTCTGCTCGTGAGCAAATATATTCAAAACATTTAAAATGACAAATTCAGCAACTAAGTTTTCTTGAAACTTCTGTACGGACCAGAACACCTCAAGAACTCCACCCGCACGGCTGTGCAACACGCTGGCCCTAGAGACGCCACACGCCGCCCTCCGAGCCGCAGGCACAGCCCGTTTAAACGCCGCCTCTGACACCGACCTTACCTTGAAGCCACCGAACCTGCGTGGCCGGTCCGTATCCTCTCTCGTTCTTTGCAGAAATCCTGAACACTATAGCAGGCCGGGAAGTGTAATCGATGTGAGCATTTGAAAGCTGGGCAGCAGTCACTGTGCAGGAGGTTTTCAGACCGCAGTATATTCTCATAAACACCAGCTGACTTGGATTCTCCTGTAACTGCGTGGAACGGATTGCTAAGTAGGCGGAATATTCTAAAATATTGCCAGAGGGTGAAGCAGGAGGCTCCCAGGAAAGATGAATACAGTCTACGCTCTGAAGACAGAGGGAGAAAATGTGGCAGCATGTAGGTAACCATTAGATAATAATAAATATATATACACAAATATATTACAAAATATACAAAGAGCCCTCTAAAGATCATCTGAAAATTCTAACCTAGTATCACTCTTTGGAGGCAAGAATGTGTCATTTGACCTTTTTTTAAAAAAAAGCATGGTAAAGCCCTATAGATTTAAGGACGCAGAAAGAGAAAATCATTGGGAACCTCTCAGATGACTGAGTAACATATGGTAATATGATCATCAAGTCACAGAATGGTTTAGGTTGGAAGGGACCTTAAAGATCATCTTGTCTTGAAATAATTCTTTATATCAATCAAATTGCCTAAAGATTATTACATTGAGCAGAATTAACCCAGTAAGCATTTGACACTATTTTATATGACAATTTTAACTTGGGAGAAAAAAAACCCAACCCAGTAACAAACCAAGTAATACCAAGAGTTATGGTTTTGCTTGCTTCTGCTTAAGCTTGCCACCAGATTTTTATACATCAGGACCAGAATTACCTCTATTTCTCACCTTGGTGATTTTGACAGTTGAAGGAGCTCCAGGAAAACCCGGAATGCAAGTCTTGAATTCACTGACTTTACTGAAAGGCCCAACACCGCAGCCATTAATTGCAGCAACTCTGAACCTGTACACGGTGCCTGGAAACAGATCCTGTTTCTTAAGCAACCTGTAGTCTGGTACATCTGCACTTTCCGTCTGAAAAGAAAGCAACATTTGGGTTAATTCTAAAAATATTCTAAACACAATTAGCCTTAAAAAAAAATAATACTACTTTAGTACTTAAATCAGAATTTACAGGAAGGTTCTGAGGCACTAGCTCACCCCAAAACAGCTGCAGTATGAGACTGCTTCTCTAAGCACAAAACCCTCGCATTTTTCAGTCATTTAAATCGAACCAAACCTTTTGGTTATTTTTACTTGGGATAGCAAAAGCAAAGTAGCATTTCCAACTGTATAGCTTATGACTTAATTAGCATACTCTTCTGCCCTCCAAAACACTTTTCTTTCAAAACCAGTTATTGTATAGTTAAGAGTTGCAATGTGATGCAGAGCTATAAAGGACTTAAAAGAAAAACACCTAAGTTAGTAATAAATAGGCTTCTGAAACACCATGTGCTACTGTGCTTCCACGTTTAAAATCTGCCTTGATGCTTCCTTGAAACTTCCAGTGGGACTGTTTTCCTCCTGAATATTGTGTAAGAAATCACAGCCCATGTAAACACCATAAAACAGCACTATGCTCTTTAAAACTAAGACGTGCAATATTTACAGTGACGTGCTTTCACACACAGTGTTCTGTTCTTTGCCTTCTGTCTCAATAAAACACACACCCATTGCTTTTATTTCTAGTTCTCTAGGACATGATTAATTCACACTTTCACCAGCAAAACTGCAGCATTTTTCCAAGTTTCACACAGTCAGCATTTTCATATGCAAGAACTTAGATGTGCAACAACATTAAGTTACAGAAATCTAACACAAAACCCACTGCAGTTCCGTATCTAGTCCTTTTAAGCTCACTAGCCTATGTTTTATAAGTATCTTTAAAAATCTGTAAGCAAAGATTCTGGAAACAGAGAAGAAACTGATCAAAATGTTTCAATGCTGTACTGAAAGGACAAGGGGTAATGGGTTTAAATTGAAAGTGGGGAGGTTTAGATTGGATATCAGGAAGAAATTCTTCCCAGAGAGGGTGGTGAAACACTGGCACAGGTTGCCCAGAGAAGCTGTGGATGCCCCATCCCTGGAAGTGTCCAAGGCCAGGCTGGATGAGGCTTTGAGCAACCTGCCCTAGTGGAAGGTGTCCCTGCCCACGGCAGGGGGGTTGGAACTGGATGGTCTTTAAGGTCCCTTCCAACCCAAACCATTCTGTGATTCTATGATTCTATGAAAGAACATATTAAAAAGTGGTGGGGATTTTTAGTTTTTAAGAATTTTTACTCGTTTGACAGTTCACCAAGTTCAGAATTCTTTCTTAAGGCTAGAAATACGGTAAGAATTAGCAACAGAAACATAAGATGTTCCATATCACCACATACACAAAAAAAACCCCACACCAGCAGAAGAAAAATCGTCTGGTTTAGGAAATAGTAAAAAGAGGTGAGCAAAATCCATGAGGAACTACTGGTCACAAAATACAAAACTCCTATGAACACCAGATCCCGCTGCAGTATCAGAAAATCCCACATCTGGTTGTCAACCACATCAGCAAGAGACTCCAAAAGCCCGTATGCGCAAGTTACGTCAGAGCAGAGTTAGCAGGTACCTTGTTAGAGATTCTCAGTGTTTCCTCTGGCAGCAAGTAGAACTGGCTCACCACGGCGCTGCTGTTCTTAAAAATGCCAACATCGTACCACTGCCGGTCTCTTGGTTTTGCCGGTGCCATCTGTCTCTGTGGGGTTTTCTAGCATTTGAAGAACACATTAGGTAGACTAACGGCACTTCAGCGTAATGTAAACAACGTGTTAAGGCACGTTACTATAGGTCAGAGACAGCCCCCTTTTATACCAGTGTCGCTTTCTTACACTTCAAACCAACGTGCTTATGTTACTAAAACACTGTTCAAACCCACTGGTTCTTAGGCACTGACTTAGACACAGCCCCCCATTTCAAAACAAATAGTTGGGATGTCACCTCTGACATTCTAAACAGGGAGGGGAAGAAGTTGAAAGCTGTCGAACTAGGCGTCTGTAGCAGCATGAGAGTTGTGAGTTCATTTCACCCAGAGGTCAAGCAGCTCCACGACGTGGTCCAACCCCAGTAGCTCAACCTGGTGTTCAGATACACCTCAGCCCCAAACATACCCTCCTCCAAGCCACCGCTGCCCTCGCCCGCAGCTGACAACAGGCCTGCTGCTGTGGTGGAGAGCAGGGGAACTGCTCCTGGCTGACCCAGAAAGACAGGCCCCGGGGAAGGTGCTTGCAGGGTCAGTGTGCCCAGCACAGGCAGGCCACGACCCTGCCAGCATGGAAAAGGGGCGAGGGGGGGGCAGCTGCTCTTGGCTAAAGCACCCCAACCCATCAGTTGCAGCAGCTTCTTCCCATCCTTAGCTCCTCTCTTTTGGTGGCAACAGTGGCACCTTGGGTTTGTGTATTAAGTTGTAAGCAGGTGAAATAGGAAGCATTTACTTTTTCAGGCAGTATTTACAGCTTGCATAGCCAGTCCCCATCTCCTCTAGGGAAAAACATCAAGACGTCAGTTCAGTTACGTTTCAAACCGACAGAGCAGCAGCTAACCCTCGTCTGATGAACACGTCTGTCGTGTGAAATTCAGCTGTACGCACAGAAACGCGTTTTACAGCCGCACATCACACGGAGAGACCGTTCCTCCGTGCCAGTCGACCAGAATGACTCAACAGCTGAAACACATACTTGGATCTCCTCCCAGCTACTCGACTGCTACACAGACTCAAATCAAACCCACGTGATGCCACTACTTTTACAACAGCAATGTTCACCCCCCTATTATTCGCTTCAAGCCCTAAATATACGTTCCTTTTCTTTCAGAGACATAACTAAAGGGGGACAGAAGACCCCTTGCAGCCCATCAACGGCACAGTAAATACAGCAATTGGATTACACTTTGTCAGACTTACAGAGGAGTGTGAATCATTTGTCTGTCCGGCACTGACCCTCGCCGCAGGCATGATGCAAGCAGTTTCAGCAGCTAGGAACAAAAAAGTTACATTTAAAAAGCTTAAGTGATGCAAAAAATTTAACACAAAGTCCAAAGAGCATGAAAGTTGACCTCAATAGCCATTTACAAATAGCTGTTGCAAAGGCATGTCTCAGACTTCTTTTACGTGCAGTTCTATTTACAACACGAGCAGCTGATTTTGGCTTGAGTCGTACTCAGAGGACAATTGTAGGAGCCTGGCATTGCAGGCTGCTACAGATAATACAAACAGAAGGCAGGACTCAGAAAATCCCAATTACAAAATCAATATGAAATATTCCTGAACAAATAATCTAAACACCAGATTGAGGCACAAACTGATGGCACTGTATGCACAGTCTAAGCAGGAAATCTTAATTTGACTGCATTGTTTCTGACATCAATACAGTCTGAATTCCGAATAGGAGCAGTTAATCTTTAAACAAGCCTAACAAATGGGAAAAAGACCATTTGCTAAATTTAAAGTGGAATCTTTAAAAAAAAAAAAAAGGGATAAAGCACATAAGCAACACAAGGGAATATTATTAGTATATATACTTGTGTTTCCGGGTTTTGCTTTTAAAATACAATACTGTCTGGTAAAATCTACACTAGTCAGCATCAATAATAAGAGAATACAGTTTTTCAATTACAAAACAATAGCCACGAAAAACAAAACTTGAAAAACGACCAATATGTTTAGTTACTGAGCTGCTGCTTATTTTGGGTATTTCAAGCAGGCTGTGGCGAGGTCACCACACTGGGCTAGCAGTGAGCTAGCCACATGAACTGGCCATATTTGTTACAGAGGTCAGTTGCTTAAAATCAGAACTATCTGAGGTCACCATTTGCAGTCTTTCACTCACTAAATCAACAGACATTCACTGAACGAAAGCAAATGTGCTACGGGCACCAAAACTGGCTGCCACTGCTATTTAGAAAACGGGCTCCTGCGTAAATGAAGATATAAAGGACTTTTCACTTACAGGAAACAAAGTGGTTTACAAACGTATAAAAGGAATATCCTGATTTTAAAAGCTGTTTAAATCATAGCAGAGACCATCCAGGCTGCCCAAGGTCCTCAACACCCAAAGCCCTATCTCAATCCCAGGTACTAGCCAAGATGGGAATCCCACCACTAGAGGAACTCTGATGGCCTTAGATATATATGGCTCAAAATACAGTATGTGAAACACATTTCAAACCTTCAGATTTTGAATTGAATGTTGTTAGTGAAGTTTCATCTTTAACAACTGCCCCATTTGTACTTGATGACTCAGTTTTAACAGCCTGCTGGGTTACCATAGTTTGTGTGCTGCAGACAGTACTGGATACAGAAGCATCAGGATTTACAGTTCGTTTGTCCAAGTCACGTAATTCACCTACATTTGCTGAAGTCTGAGAACCTTAAAAAAAGAAAATATTAACCAGGATTCAGTATCGGTAACGCCTAACAAATGAATTTGATCTAATGGCTTTAGTTTCATATAAAAGCAGGTTTTAGCTCAGGTTTAGGTTAGAACACATCTGATTATATTAATTGCTAAGGCTTTCTTTAGGTGTGTGACTTAGCAAGAGTCTGCCTGCAGAGCCATAAACAGACATATGTAAACAGTTACATTAAACTGTCGACCTCATTTGTTTTAAGCTTGCTATTCTGTATCTACTGGGTTACAAAAGGATTAATTTGGAAAAAAATCCTAATATAAAGAGAAAGCATCCACACAAATCAGTGTCACAGATTTGTAACTATCAATCTTAACCACCGCAGAAGGCTGTTTCTCACTCAGCTCTAAGATCTAAAATTTCGACACAACAAACTACACTGTGAAGAAAATGAAAATCCAACCACCTACAAATTACATGAAAGTTAAATATAAACAGATCAGGTGCTCAATCAGGGCAACAAGTTCAGGATTCACCACACTGAACTTGAGGCACTTGAGTGAAATGCCTCAACCAGTGCCCAGTCATCTTCTATTTCCTCTACAGTCAGAGAGAAATGTGCTCCTCTCTGCGTTGCCTAAAATTTTACATCTGCTAACAGCTTTTCAGAGAGCAGCAGTGTCAAAGACAGTCTAGAGTTACTATCACCTTAATGATGTAAAATCAATCTGGCCCTGTCAGCTATTTGATCTTAAAAACTGCTATTAGTGTTTAAGGAGACACATTTGCCATCATAATAATGAATATATTGAGATTTTCATGTCCCCTGCAACCCTTCAAACAGCTTAAGGTTTCATTTCTCCTTATACCTTCTGAAAAGATGTACAGTAATAACTAGCACAAGTTAGGGTTTTTTAACTAAAAGGCCTCTCAAATAATACTAAATTGCAAGACAAATAATCTTACTTTATATTTATGAGATGAACTTTAACTCTCACTTTTTAATTAATTTTTATTCTATAGTCATCTTACTTGAAGTACAAATGGGCAAAAGAGAAGGGGCATTAGATTCTTTGAATCCTGTAGCATCTGCGTGGTTTTTCATAGCCTCCTGTGTAATCTTGTTTTCAGGTGCTGCAACCTTTCCTTTTCCTTCTACTTTTAATGAGTTGGATGAAAGGGAAACTTGGACCTAACCAAAACAACACATTTGTTAATGTTTAACTGCAAAGTTCAGAAACTTCAGTCGCAAACATGGCACGAAAACAACAAACAAAAATCCTCCAACAAATCCCCCTAGCACTTTAAAATAGAACAAGAAACCAACCTCACAATCCACCTCATCTTAGTAAGGTGACTTGGGAGTGTCCCTGACACACACCACATTTTATCTGAGAATGAGCTCGCATTCTATGGTTACTACACAGAAGTTCAGCGATGCATACATTCATTCAGTCCTTCGGGGGACTTGAGGGGATGGGAAAAATCACCCTTACAGAGGCTTTCAACCTTTGCTTTCCTGGCACACACCTAGGCTATATCTACTGTTGGTAAGATTTTAGTACTTCTAAATGTGTTTCCTACAAGAATACAGACCTGAGGCCTTACACAATTCAGCAAAGGTCTAAATTTATAAAAATGTGATCCTTTAGCCAGAGCTGGTCTCCTCTCTTTCTTCTAAATAGGCAGAACAGTGGAACATGACCAACTGCACAACTGGAACAGGCTATAACTGGGTTTATACTGTGGCGGGAACCTACAGCTGAGCAGACTAGCATAACACCACTAAGAAAGAAGGAACATGCCTTATCCTTTTTGCCTCCTACATTAATTTCAGCAGCATTTTGAAGATGAATAGTATTTGTACTGGTGTCAGGCTCCCAGTTATCATTCTGGAAGTCAATACAACTGCAGTTTCCTTTCTGCATTACCAAGGAAAGGATTTCAAAGACAGTCTGTCAATCCTAGAAGCAAAAAGGATGTAAGAAAACAGACACAACTACTTCAGCAGGGGTCTTTTTTTTTCGTTTTTCCTAAAGCCTAGAAAGCATGCAGGGACTTCTAAAATTGAAGAAGTGTTTTGGCAGTTCCCTCGCTTCCCACACTACTTTGCCACTCAGGCATTTTTCAGTTCACACTTACATTGTTAGGAATGACATTATTTGTTTGGCTGGGATGATCCACCTTCATTTCTGGATAAGGGACACTAGGCAACGATTGTGGACTTTGATGCAGAGATGAGCCACCTTGCAGGTAAACAAAAGCAAATTCCAATTGTTACATTAAAATTAGTATTATGCTGGTTGGAATCCATTCCAGTAAGCAAGAGGGAGACCCGAAGTTGCCTCAAGGAAGACTCGGTTGTAAGACTGAAATGAAACTGCATGGCCAAACAGTCAGATAATAATTCCTTCCTCACCATCTCCTTTCTCAAATCATGCCCAGCACTGTACAAATATTTTCAGAGAGCTGGCCAAAACTGACAGGGACAATTTACATCTGAGTTTTCCAGAATTATGATGCATGCATTTTGGTAATAACCAAAGAAAAGAGTCACACTCACTCTCAAAATAATTTTTTAAAAAACAAACTTTTACTAATTACTTATACAATCCACTACCTTTGCACAATAAATAGCGTAATGTGATCTGACTGCTACCTTGTGAACTCAGCACTGATGTCTCAGGAACCCCAGTACCAGGTATTCCAGCCACTGATGGCACCGGTGAGTCAGCATGTAACTGAAGAAGATATCCTTCAACTGTAGGTACTTCGTCCCACTTCACTTGGAAGGAGTTGGTTGTAGCTCTGATCAGCTGCACCTGTGATGGTGCTGGAGGTTTCTCTACAAGAAACCAATAAAACACAGATGGCATGTTTCAAATTGCCCTCCTGTATCAGTTTAAGCAAGATCTATATAATGCAAGTAAAATCAACAGCTCCTTTTTCACTTACTTATAATATACACCAGATGCAACAAGAAACTGTTGTCAACAGTGGCAAGTCAGAGAATTCTAAAGTGTCATTCTAGAGTGTTTCAAAAACGCTCAGGCTTTGATGCTTAGTCTTTCAATGGCTCTTCCACTGCCGGTAAGTCTTTGGGTGGTATACACATCATTTTAGGGATTACAGAGGTAAGAGATCCTCATCCTTTCCTAAGAGGCTGCACGCAGCTCTTTGGCCCCTAAAGCTTTACATATTCCCGCAAGGATTCACAGAAGATTGCGCTTCCTTTTTGCTGTCTCTCTCTAGCTCAAGTGAGCTTTCCCCCTCCAAAAAAAAGCTTTCCCCTTTTTGAAGGAAAACCTTCTTCCACAGGGGCTGAAGCCTCAGCATGATTCAGTGCCAATGACCTGCTCCTCTCCCTTGCATTAACGCCTGACTAGGCTGAACTCTCAAGCACATCCCTCCCCTGCTACTGTTCTTCATCTTCTGACCTTCCCGGGGGGCGGAAGGAAGAAAACATGATTTCCTAAATGTTTCACAATCTCCAGTAACCATTCCCATGACCCGTTTGGGCAGGCAACAGCTCCCTCCCAAAAGCACTATTCTAGTTCCCCCTCTCCCAATACCATCTCCGTGTCCTGCCATCAAGCCAGCTGCTAACGAGCGCTCCAGAATTCCCTTCAGCCCCAGGAACAATTTGGTCTTTTCTCAGATCCGACTGTATCTTTTGGCAGTCCAAGAGATGAGGAAGCAGCAGCAGCAATGATCCCAAGAGAAGGAGGGTTTGTAAAGAGTAAGTAGCAGAAGAAAAGATCACTAAGAAGAGAGGCCAGGAACCTTGGAGTTTAGGTAAAACACCCTTCATCACCCTGTATCTACTGCCCATGGCATGCAGTGCAGAATCTAGCCACAAAGGTCATTCAGAGGCTTGAAACAACCTTCCTCATTTTTTCAGTTTAAAGTATAGCTGCAGCCTTCAAACAATCAACAGTGAAGCGTGGTTCATTTAAAGAAGCTTTAAAACATCAATAATCTTTGAGCTTGCTACAGCTTTTAGATGTTCTGATCATCAGTGATGCCAGCTTCCCATATGTTAATAACATACAGAACATAGTACAAGTCTCTTACTTATTTCTGACTCACCAGTATCAAGGTACCAAAGATCTTTGCAGCAGACTTGATTGTTCCAAGCTTTTCTGTAACCATCTCTACCACTCCAGATATACAGACGAGTGCCAACCGCTACAGCACAGTGTCCTGCTCTTGGCCCTGGTAACAAGTTACTTTTGTCCTCCTGGCAATCTGAGATCAGACCTATCCATTCTGTGGTATCTAGTAAATGAAACTCGAAAGATTTAGTTTCCAGATGTTTTCCAAAACAAGCAACACAGGTGTCAATACACTTAACTGCTCAGAGAAAATGAAAATAAATCGGCTCCGCTTTTACAGACAAATGCATTTAAATTTGCAATATTACAAACAGAAGGTCATTTTCCAATTAGCTTGCAAGATATGAGCAATTAACCTGGGATGAACTTTCTGACCTCTGGTTGTCTCTCTCAGGCAAACTCGAGATCAGAAGTGGAGGATTCAGGGACAGTACTATCATGTTTAGAAAAAACTTCAGGATCTGTCTGTTGTGTTCTTCTATAAATGAAGAGGGAGTATTTATATTACTTAGTATTAAAGTTGTATTAACAAAGATTTGCATCAGCAAACCTACTGAATGTTCAAAGAATAATAATAATAATTTTTTTAAATCCCTTCTTAAGAAAGATGTAAAAAACTGGCACCTTCTTGAGTCAGCCAGGATTAAAACTGTGTATCCTAAAACTTTTCTCAGGGTCTTCAAAATATTTATTCTACTCTGTTAAGAAAGTATTAATTCAAAATGCCCACACCCAGAAAGGCAGAAACACTAACCCAAATTAAGATAAGAAAATGAACCGGTACATTTCCATTCACCATCATGAGCAGAAATTTCACCTCCTGCTGACTGTGGAACCCATCCACCAAAAACATACATTCTGAAATACAGGAGAAGAGGGAAGAGGGAAAAAGAAAAGGAAAGCCAATTAACATCCAGATCTGCTGCACGTGCTCTCTCAAACTAGGACAAAACAGAAAATTTCCAGTGCTTTACAGTTCTGGTTTACAGCAGTTTGTGTGTCTACTCTCTTTAGCAAGTATTGTTGCAGACATCTACCTTTTCAATTTTTTGAGTAAGTTAATTGATTAAAAAAACCCACAAACCAACTCCCCCCACCCCGACTCCTCAAACAACTTCCCAGAAACAGAAGTTAATACTGTATCTTCTTATAAACCACCCAACTGCTAAAGCTCTCCAAAAATCACACATTTACACAGAATTTCTACAGCCCTTTACTGCAGACTTCTCAATAAACCATTCTAAAATTGGAAGAGCAGCATCCAAGTCAGCTATCAACATTTAAAAACATAATGCAAGCTACAAACTAATAACATTTTAAGGAAATAATAAAAAGCTAAGCTGTTGGATCGTAAGATACAAAGCTTTCATACTTCTTTCCCCCCTTGCCTCTTCCTCCTCACGCCAGCTTCTACACTGGTATAAAATGGACTGAAACCCACGTTTAAAAGGCCCTTTTATGAACGGTATCTGCCAAAACAAACTGTGTTGGCAAGAAGCAAAGTAATGAGGAACAGACTGCAGAAAAAAAATGGGCCACAAAAATGTGGAACAGCTTTGCCTAGAAGTAGTTCTAGTCTGCGGGCAGTTTCTTCACTCAGCTAGTTCACCGTGTCACAGGCAGAGGCACCCAAGGTGGCTCCTGATAGAGCCAGCTCAGGCCCAGCTGAGACCGTCCCAGAACGCACAAAGGCCCATTAAGAAGCCTGGAAAGCTGCCTGAGGGTTGGGCCTGCAGGATGGAAACACTGATACCCTTAAATTAACGATGGTACTTTTTAATTTCTGCTGAGGTAGGATAATAGAAGTAGAAAAGGACTCTACAGGGCTGAGGGTTTATACTGAGCAGCAGTGGACAAGCATCATCATTTTCCTACTAGGTGTACCTTTCTAGAGTTGAGCTTTTAACAACAGACATACTTGTTTCCTATTACATTGGCTGTATGGAGACTGCGAGGAAGCGGTACTGTCCCTTTAGTTTCTGGTCTTGACCAGGTCATGGTTTCTAAAAGAAAAAGAATTAAAACCCTCAAAAAAATTGTCACCGTCTATTTCACCGCCTGGATTTTAGGAGGGAATACACCTCTAACATTCAACAAAACAAAATTTCACCCTTTTAAGATGGCCACTTTAGGAAAGTAGGCGCAACAACAAGCGCTTAAAGTTTCTCTTAAAGTTCACAGGAAATACTGACAAACTAATTGTTTGTCTGTTTATTAAAAAAATATATTATGGTTTCATTAGGGTTATTCAACTTAGTTATCACAGTGACAGTCTTCAAAGTACTCTAAGGGAACACTCTCACAGAGCAACCAAAATCAGTGAGGATAACATAAGCAAGCAATGCTGCATCTATTCAATTCCAAAATTTACGAAACGTTAACACTGTGGTGTAAGTCTCAACAGTATCTGCACCACATCATGCCACTAATCATAAATAGACTGTAATTTTTCCTCGTAGCCAGTAAGGCCCCTGCACTGACTTCTACTGGCAAATCAACTCACCTATGTCAAGTTCCCAGAGATCATTAAGCCGACAGCCACACATCCCTCCAAAAATATACATCTTTGGACTTCCCAAATCTTTTCTGCAGTATACAATGGCTGTGTGAGATTCTCGGGGAGACGGCAAGATCCCTTTGGTCACAGGAATACTCCAGCCGACAACGCCAGAACCATGTTGCAGCTCCAGTTCATAGAAATCATTTAAATATCTAGGGTATTATTGTCAAAGTATGAAAAATTCACTTATAAGCAAGATTACAAGTGAGCTTTAAACCCTGACCACTTCCAAGTATTACAGACTTCTGTCTTGGGACAGTGTAGAATTTTAAAATCTCAGAACATTTGATGGCATTGTGGACAGTACCAAAACCAAATATATCTAAGACAAAAAAACCCAAACTATTGTAACTTGCTGCCCCTCAGGAAAACATGCTTTCATATCATATTTGACACGCTGTATCACAGAAAAGAAACATTCACCACTGGTAAACAACATTCTTGGCAGAAACATACAGACAAACTTGGAGTAAACTGCAAATTGGTGAGAAACACATGACAATGCAGGACGTGAGAGAGTAATTTCTGCAACCCTAAAGCAACAAAGGTGAAAAGAAGCTGTTTTTTTCCTGTCGTCTTCAGGCTGGCCAGCAGACAATTAGCCATTTTTTGCTGAATCTATTAGCAAGTTATTTTTAGATAATGCTCTTTGAGTCTTGGCATTCACATCAGATACCTCTTGCCTACTGAGCTTAAAATTGCTGGTTTACAGTTCAGTGAATGTAAGCGCTCTGAACTGCGGGTGAACATGGGTCTAAAACTTCAGCATTATAGCACTGCTTGCCAAAAATACAAGTAACTTCAGCTGTTACTTTAAAAAATTTCCAGATGAATCTGTAACTGGTTTTCCACAGCATTATAGAGGAAACTTCCACTGCGAATTCTCTGATGACTCATGAGGCTTTGCTGATTTCAGTAATTCTAACAAACAAACCATTCTTAAAAACAGCACTCGAAATACTAGGGGAAACACCAAAGTCTACTCAGGTTTCCCTCCAAAAGTGTCAGAGCCGACAGTCAGTGCTACATACTGCGGGATCAGCAGGAGAAATATTGAAGGTTCTTAGCATGTAACCCCTCCACTGCACAAATAACCCAAGCGCGAGCACGTTGTAGAATAGGACATACATGTCGTACGTCGGACAGCCTCCCCAGAACCCTCCTATTCGAAGTTATCCCATCTAGCCATTTATTTTTAAAGACATCGCATTCAAACCAAATCAGCATACCTGGGAACGTTGTTATTTGAATCCTCACTCTCATTTGCCAGGCCACCAAACAAATAGCACTTGTTACCGTATAAAGAAAAGCTGTGGCCAAGTCGAGGACAAGGTGGTGATCCAGTGGAAGGAGCTTGAGGCTTTACTTTTTTCCAGAGCCATCGACTTGCCTTGAAAACAAGACAAATATATTCAGAAATGTGTTCATTTATTGTTGTTCACAGTAAACAGAATTCAGGCAATATTAACGCTTGTGTATTTTCTGAATTGTATTTATGGGAATGCTGGGCTTTTGTTGGGATACACGTTAAAAATGGATAGCTGAGAGTTAACCTTAAAACGTTATATATTTTATATTTAACCTTAAAATGTGAAATATTTTATACTTTATTTAGACTAGATGGAAGTCTCTTTTTCAAATCTATTTAGACTTTCTCCATCTGCAGAATCTATTTAAAGATCTTCTTTATAGAGCAGGTAAAAGCTCATCTAACTTTCCTCTGCAGCTGGCAATACAAAAAGTGTTTATGATCATAAACAGATGAATAAAGCAGTCCTCAAAACTGAAACAACTTCATACATTTCCTACCTGCAATTCATACAGATCATTACTGTATCTTCCATATTCAACCATTCCTCCAAAAACTAGTATTCTGGTACCATCACAAACAAATCCATGCGCTGCACAGCCTGGAGGAATATCTCCCCTTACAGCAGGAAGGAACCACTGATTCGTAACTACGAAAGAGAAGGAAAAAAAAGCCATTTCACAGACTGAGTAAAGTGTATTCTTAAACACCTCTGCTTTCTACAGAAGAACCTTTTACCTGCAGATAACTGTGAATGGGCTGTTTGTTTAACAGAAAGTTTTAATTGAATTAATTTTATTTTTTATTTTTTTTAAATAACACCTCTATCAAACCAATGTCACTCAATACACGAATGAGTATGAGGTCACTGTATCGAAGTCAGTTACCAAGGGTCACCCACCAATTTAATAGACTTGCCAAAAAAAGAGGCTAATGAGGAACATAAGTGCAGTTCCACACAAAAGAGATAACTAGGCTTACTCAGAGGAAGCTAGCCCTGGAAACAGAACTCTTAGAGCTACAGCAGCACGGCAGCGTGCCTGGACTTAACAGCCCTATTGAAAAACTAATTACACTGTTCTGGGACCAAGGTTAATATCTACAGAGCACTGCGCTGATACACGGGGGAGGAGAGGCACAGAAGCAAGAAAGAGCAACCGAGACTGCCTGATCGAGCAGCAGCACATTGGTGTTTAAACTGCTTTGGAGTGAAAGAATTGCAGGAGGTGTTTTTCCTTTTTCCCAAGCTTTTTTCACGAGCACCAAAAGCGTGAAATTAGAAGCTTCCAGTGAATGCTGCTGCAGGGGATTAAGACGCCCTCGCTGTGTGCCGGCTCCTTGAAAGGCATCACGCTCAGCATGATCAACGGATGACATCCCAAACTCAGGCAGCCCAGGCCACAATCCTGCATCTTAGCCCCTAGAGGGAAAAAAAAGGTCAGTTTGGGCCAAACGCTCATCTGTGAACTGTCACCGCCCCAAAGGGGAAACACCTTTAGCAGAAAGTGAGGGCAGGAAAATTAAAAAAGGTGATGTTCAGACCCACTCAAAAGGCACTGCTCAGAACCTCTGATCGGACAGACAGTATAACTGTACTGCCTAAAAGCTTTCTTTAGATTACTCACCAAAACAGAAAGGTTGAGAGATTTTGTTTTCCTCCCCCCTAAAATGTGACTGAGTACAGCAGATCTTTAAGCCACTATGGAACAATCTGCTTGGAAGAACTCTAACGGTAAGCATTTTCCTCTTCATAAACCACTGCCAAAACAGGTTTCGGCTCCCAGATTTTATCTCAAAATCACTCAGCAAAAAGATCATCACCTTTTATTTTGGGGGGTGGGGGGGTGAGGGGTGCAGCGCTGGGCACGATAAGAATAATCTCTGAATGATTCTTAAAAGCTGGCAAGTTAAAAGGCTGCGAGCATGCTCCCGCTTCCACGCTCTCCGTACGCAGCAGCAGCAACCGACACGGGCTGAGTGGGAAGCAGGGATCCCTCACCTAACTCTCCCGCCTCCGCCGAAGCTCTGAAAGGACAACGAAGTTCTCCAGCCCCATACAGCACCCCGTACAGCAGCTACTCAGGCAACTAACGTTTCACGAATGAAGCCGGTCTCGGGCAGCTTCCCGTTTGGAAAGGCTCCCAGTGCCAACACGTTCGCTTTCCTAACCAAGATTTCCACTCCAGCGTGTTCAGCTCCGGCGAGCCGCCACCAGAGGGAAGAAGGGGGGTTCGGACGCTGGAGGGGGCT
>NW_010262646.1:0-6606 GCF_000690775.1 Eurypyga helias
GGGTTCTTCCTCCCCAGATGCAGTAATCTGGGGAATTAAGATGATTTAATCAACTTCTTCCCCTGTAACATAGTTGCATCTATTTACTTGAACATATTGTACACCCCTTCATCTATTTTAATTAGCAAAATCTCCCGTAATGTTTTGCGTACCAGCATCTTACATAAAGCATTTTCTCCACCAGGTAGCAAATATTTGCCTGTAAGTTTAGATGTTGTGATTAGAGACAATAATAGTGCATATTTCTAGTTATTTTCTGGATTGTTTATTTTTTTAAAACTTTCCCCTTGGGGTTGTGAACGTTCCAGAGGTGTTTTCTGAGAAGCTGCTGCCCTCCTGGTCGTTTGGTTTGTGACCAACAGATTTAGGGTTCGCTTCCCTGTTTAGGGATAAATGATGTCACCTTGATTCCAGCATCCCTTATTATTGAAAGAAAGGGATTTATGTCCACAGGCAGAAGATGGGGTTGCCACGTCCTTCTGATGCTGGGTCGGTTCACCTGATAGCTGCTCCACGCGGGATGCTTTTCCATGGAGAAGCGGCCTTGGAGCAGTGCTCCCAGAGCGCGTCGAGGACGTGGCCGCTGATGTGCGTTTTTGGAACCTACCAGCTGCCGGTGAGGTGCCACGTTCCTGGGGCTGGAGTCGCTTTTGAAGACTCTCAACCTTCCTCTAGACGGGAGCATCCTCACCGCCTCCCAGCGACTCGATGGTTGCCCGCCAGCAACTGCCCGGGCGTGGGAAAGAAAGCTCCTCCAGGTATCGGCACGGAGGGACACCGTTTTGGGAGTAAATAGTACCTGCTACGTGTACAAGAGGTGTGGGAAACACTGGAGTTGTAAAGATAAATCCATGTAGGCTGGAGAGCTGGAAGGGAGTTGTAGGGATGGACTTGGCTAGGTGGGAATGGGAGGGAGTATCTGAACGGGTGCGTTGGATGATTCTGTCATTCCAAGTGTGTAGACAGAGCAGTTGCTCAACAGAAAAGTGGGCAAAGAGGTGGAAATGCTGGCAGAGGACAGCATGGGGCTCGCAGCTTCGCAGGTACCAGAGTCGCTGACCTCTGCGACAGGGAGCCATCTCCCGTGCAATTCCTGGCCGTCGCTGCAGGGAAGTCGGACCCGTTTCCCGGCCGTTACCTGCACGGTTCTGCGTCCGTGTGGGTCTCGTGTAGCTCTTGAGGGGTTTAGGGGCTGGACGCCCAGGGCACCACCCCGAAGGTTGCGCGAGTGATCCGGGTGAGGCGACAGAAACGCGTAGACGTGGCGCGTAGGGACGTGGGTTGGTGGTGGAGTTGGCAGTGTTGGATCTGAAGGGTCTTTGCCAACCTCAGTGATTCTGTGCGAGCAGCCGCTGCTCTCCAAGTTCCCTGCCCATGGGGTTCTCGGGGGGGGGTGGCTGTTGGCTTTTTGTGGCCCCAGGGGCTGGTTTGCCGTCCACAGGAGGACTTCAGGGTCAGGTCACACTTGTTCTTTCTCATCTCCTCCGCCTTTTTGTTCCCGATAGTTGGGTGAAGGTTGTTCAGCAGCAGGGTGGCACCTTTAGGTTGCTGACGGTTACAAAGCTTGGCTTGGCTGTAGTGTGTGGGGTGGGGAGCTGCCTTCCTCCCCCCTCTCAGCATCTCAGTGCTTCCCCTATGGAGACTGAGCCTTCATCGTGGCTGCTCTACTCCACATCATCCCTGGCCAGCCTCTCAGGATAAAAACCCACTACTTTGGGGAATAGTTTATTTAAATGTGTTATTTTATGTGGGGTTTTTTTCTCTAAAATGAAACATCTTGGCATGGGAAATGTGAGGACAGGAGAGAATTTGCTGGAACTTCTGAAGGACTTAGCGTGTGTGTGCTAATGGGATATGATTTCTGTCCTGCCATGTCTCTCCTCATACCGACTCCAGCGCGCGAGCTCTTCCCTGTGATGGTGAAACCCTCAGAGCCTGGTTTGAGTGGCTTGGGGCAGTGTGACGTAGGCTGTTACCCCTCAGAGATGCACAACGTGCTCCCACCCCATCTTGGCCAGTGCCGCCCCTTCCTGCAGGCACTTCGCTCCTCCCGTAGCTCCTGGGTCTCCTATTCCCTTGGGCAGGATTCCCACTTTTCAGCTCTTCCCAGATTTCACCTCGGTTTCCCCCTTTTTAAATAGGAATGCTTGGCCTCTTGCACTCAGACTCGGGGAGGAGCGGCTTGTTTCTGTGGCTGGCCTGGTGCCAGATGTCATCACTTCAGGCAGTGCCACGCTGCACATCTTCAGCAGTTTGAAACGGAGAGACAGAGGGAGACAGATAAGATCAGCAGCTTTAGGTGATGGCATTGTTTCAAATAAACCATGCATGACCCAAAGCTTCCACTTCAAATGGGGAATGAAATTGCTTCATCCTTTGACAGCTTGCTCCATGAAAGAAATTTATCTTCACTTAATTGCTTCAGATCCCAAGAGGCTGTGTACAGTAATTTCTAGGAGATAATTATATCAAATTAAAAAAATATGTGACTATCCGACTGTTGAGCATGAAGGCAGTGGCCGGAGAGCAGGAAGGAAAGAGGCACCACATCTGAGTCACGATCACAGGTTATCGCTTCCCCCCCCCTTCCTCGTGGTCTGCAGCCATGGCACTTGGAGACCACAGGAGAGTGTCCGCAAGGACTGAGCAGGGGGCTCAGAGCCCTCCCGTAGCTTCCCTGGGGTTCTGCCTTCCCTTCCCCGCTCTGAGGCATGGCATCCCCTCCCTGGACGTTGTCACTTGCTGGGGACCTCGCCAGGCAGAGCTTGGCGGTGCCGCGCTCTGTTCAGCTCTGCCGTGCCGCCAAGTAGCGCTGAGGAACAAAAAAGCTTGTTGATTTAAAAACATGTATATTTAGAAGCAGAGTGTAAACTTCCTGCCCAGGCTGGGATTGGATTCTGGACTATGTTTGAGTTTCCAGTTTTCATTTCCTTTGCCCTCATACTTAACATCGTGTATCTCCCAGAGTGTGCCCCACGCTAATCTCCTTAACCCTCCCTCGCCCCACGTTTTTCTCTCATTATTTGCACATCAGTTCCAGTTCTTGCAGGAAGCAGCGTGTCTCCGGATTGTCACTGTGCTGAGCCGGGGCTCCTGCGGGTCTCCGTCCCTCTGGAAGTGGCCTCAGACCCCAGCCAGTGGCAGACCCAAGCTGGGAACTGCAGCAGGGACAGTACTGCTGGCAGTTGCCATCCCTCAGAAGGACTCTTTTGGCACGGGTTGGAATCCTGAAGGGACATCCATCTTTGTAGCTTATGGGAAACAATCACTGACCACTTCCAGGAGGGATAAATAGCTCCATCATCTAAAGCTGCTCTTTCTCTCCTTCAAATCAGACTGCATGCCCTCCTTCACTGCTTCATGTGACACTCCTGCCCTGCCACTGCCTTTACAGCCCTTCTCCTGGGGATAAAGAGAATTTTGTTCCCCCTCCCCGGGGCTGTGACAGTTTTTGTGTGTGATCCTGCACGGGCTTTGAAATGTTTGTCAACGATCCTGGGCCAGAACTGAGCTCCTCCCCACCCCTGTGATGTGCGGGCTGGTGTTTGAAGTGCGATGCTGCTTCAGCTGTTCCCAGGAAGTCTGCGGGGGGAACCGTGTTCGTACGGAGGAGGTAAAGTCCCCCTGTGTTTCTGGAGGGGATCTCCTCAATGGACTCTTTGATGTCATCTCGGTTTTTGGCCTTACATCAAGTAAAGAAGAAAAGAACTGCTTTGGCTTAGCCCAGAACATTTGCACCTGAGCAAGATGACCTGTGGCTGTCCTGGTGTCTAGGGAAGGAATCCACGGCCACCGGTAGAGCTGTGGCCTGGAGCAGGGAGACGGAGGCTTCTGCTCCCAAAACTGCCCACCCAGACGGGCTGGCTCCCGGGGTTGTTGCCAGTGGTGAGGTGGGAGAGTCGTCACGTGTAAAACGTCTCCTCAAGGCAGTGCTGGAGTGTAGCATTGTCCCCATATGCTGTTCGGGGAGGCTGCTGATGGTTAATCCACCGCCCTGAGCGCAGGCAGGAACAGCCCCTGCGATGCTGGCGTGCTGTACCTTTCAGTTCCATCCCCAGATTTCATCGGTTGTCTCGTCCAGACCCCTCCGTGCTGCCACAGGGCTTTGCATCTCCTGGCCTGGCCAGCCGAGCCCGGCGCTCTCCAACAGGTCACACATCCTGATCTTCAGCTGGGCTTTGTCATGATCCTTCCTTGTCCTGTGAGACATCCGGACAAAGCTTGGCACATGGCAGTGGTTAGCGCCGTCCGCTGCTGTCCTCAGCAGCCCCTGCAGCCCAGATAGCCTTTCCCCTTTGTGTCCTGCTGGGAATGAGCCGGGGCTGGTCTTAGTCCCAGGCTGGGAGAGGGGAGGAGAGGCACGTGGCAACAGTTTGGTGCCTGAAGCAGGGAGACTCCTTTCCTCCAGCACGATGTACTGGTTGTTGACAGGACAAGGGGTAACGGGTTTGAACGGAAAGAGGGAGACTGAGGTGGGACATCAGGAAGGAATTCTTCCCGCAGAGGGTGGGGAGCACTGGGACAGGTTGCCCAGAGAAGCTGTGGATGCCCCATCCCTGGAAGTGTCCAAGGCCGGGCTGGATGAGGCTTGGAGCAACCTGGTCTGGTGGAAGGTGTCCCTGCCCATGGCAGGGGGTGGGACTGGGGGGGCTTTAAGGTCCCTTCCAACCCAAATCCTTCTGTGATTCCATGTGCCAGTCCTGCAATAGTTAGCTACTAATCAGCGGGAAAGGGACGCTCTGTTGAGGGCAGCGAGAAGTAGGAGGTGGGCAGAGGTGACCGGGCACGGCTCTGCAGAGCCACACCAGCCAGGACAATAAGCTCAGGCATCTTGGGGTTAAGATACGGACGGCACCTTCTGCCACTGTGGGTTTTCCATGTTTTCCCATAAAGGATGTACCAGCGGCACTTTGTCCTCTCGTCCTTCTTTTACTTTCTCTGCTTTCTTGATACACTTCTCTTACTCCTTTTTGCTGCTGTTAGTGAAAAATACATCACCTAAAGCCATTTGAAATCCAGTTTCTGCTCTTACTCGTGCCAGAGCCCGGCTGTCCTGCCAGCCAGAGCCAGGAGCCATGGGAGACAAGCGAAGGGGCTGCAAGGGGATGGGCAGAAACTGGCAGGAGAGTGTTTAGGAAACCGAGAATGCGAGGAGCTCTCATCTGGCTCGAAGCTGCTGCTCGCAGCGCAGTTGGCGTTTTGTTTCAGAGGCCACGAGTGAACGAGTTAATGATGATCCCAGATGGCTTTGGAGTTTGCCTCTTGCCACCCCTTCCTGCTCCCCCAGGATCTCAGATGGTGGCGGGAGATGAAGTAAAACTCAGGAGTTTATTGTAAAGTTCATCTCTCTCCCTGAATCGTGCTGGAACTTGTGCCTGCTGCGTTGGCAGCTTCAAGGGGATGCTACCTGGTAATTAATTAGTTGTCAAGAGACAGCCCAAAGGTTCCAAGTCTTTATATTCTTGCTAATAGAAATTGCTCTGATTACGTTTTCCCCCGTGGCTGGAGGGCTGAGGAGCGCAATGCAGGAGCTACGGTCCATGGGCAGCTGGAGCATGCCTGCCTGTCCTTTGGTGGGACTCCGGAGCGTGCTAGCACACGCTTCCGTCAGCACGCGGCCCGAGGGCGCCCAGTCCCGCGCCCTGGCTCTGCCAGCTGCTTCTGCTCCCGTTCCTCATCGCACGCTTCCCCTGCCTTTGCGGGTGAGCCCTGCCACGGTTTCCCTCCAGCTCCTCCTCGGGGTCTTCCCTTGGCATCACCCTTCCCCTGCAGCCCCCTCCCCAGCCCGGACGGAGGTGCTTTGCATGTTTTCTTCGCAGAGGCCTTTTTCTGGGCTAAGCTTAGAGAAATATTGTCTGCAGAGATTTCTAGTGCTTCTCTCAACCTCAGTTGTGTGTCTCCTCGTCTTTTTCTCTGTGCTTCTGCAGTTAGTCGTGAGTGGATTTTGGTTTCTTCTTGCAGAGAGAGGAGTGTGGTTGGGGAGCTACAGGAGAGGTGCTTGGATTGTGGGGTCCTGTCTCGGCACTGTACACACAAACCCCATCTGGAGCTGGGTTCTCCAGTGCTTTGTTAAATGTACATTTTTATGCTCTACTTTATCTTTTTCCCACCTTTTTGCAGAGATTCTCTGCTAACAGTTGACAATTTCCCGTCTTCTCTGGGCAGTGGCTGTGTGTCCCCCGCCAGCCCGGTTCTGTCCGACATCCCGAGCAGCTTTGTGTCCGTTCCAGATGGGCACATTTCTTCTTCCCGCAGAGGGTGGGGAGCACTGGCACAGGTTGCCCAGAGAAGCTGTGGATGCCCCATCCCTGGAAGTGTCCAAGGCCAGGCTGGATGACGCTTGGAGCAACCTGGTCTGGTGGAAGGTGTCCCTGCCCATGGCAGGGGGTGGGACTGAGGGGGCTTTAAGGTCCCTTCCAACCCAAACCAGTCTGGGATTCTATGAAAAATTAACATCTTTGGAGCTGAGCCCCCTCATCCATCCAAACTCTTCTCCTTGTCACGTCTGATGCAGGATGGTCCAGGATGGAGCTTGCTTTGTCTCCTGGGAGAGACTCCAGCTTTCTGCTCCTCCCGAGCACCCCGGGGTGGGCAGGCGCAGCAGGG
>NW_010262646.1:6698-7433 GCF_000690775.1 Eurypyga helias
GGATGCTGCAGCTCTTCCAAGCTCCACTAGCTTAGGGAGCAGCTCCGCCATCGTTGATCATGGAATGGCCACAGCTTTCCACAGCTTCTCTGGGCAACCTGTCCCAGTGCCTCCCCACCCTCTGCGGGAAGAATTCCTTCCTGCTGTCCAATCTAAATCTCCCTCTTTCAGTTTAAAGCCATTGCCCCTTGTCCTATGATCCCAGGAAGCATCCCGTCTGGCTTCCCTCTGGATGCTGTAAATAAGCCACGGCGAGCAGTGCGGCTCTGCCGGATGCTCTCACGCCTGTTGATGCCGTCCCTTCCCTTCCCACCCCCGGGGAGCCAGGCTCGGACCCACCTGACAGGGCTGCTTTGCAGACATATGGTCCTTTCCCCGTCTGTTGTGTTAAGTGTGGGAGGGCTCGCTGCTCCGACTCAGCTGATACAGCCCTGCGAGCAGCCGTGGGGATTTTACAAGCATGGCCCCATCCCTAACAAAGGCAATTAGGATGCTATTCTCTTGGAGCTGGGGGAGAGAGATTTCTGGTGTCTGGAAAGGGCATAATCTAATGCAGAAGATGAAGACAAAGGCATTTTGAAGTCAGGATGTGGGGAAAACGAGGGCACAGCGAGCTCAGAGGGCAGATCCGCAGCGGGAGTGGGGGTGTGGAGCCCAACAGCTCGGGGCGCTCGGGGGGGGCGGTACAGGGGTCTTGGCCAGAGGGAAGGTTGGGGAGGGGGGTGCTTTGGGCTG
>NW_010262646.1:7483-7834 GCF_000690775.1 Eurypyga helias
AACCACCGGAGCGTTGTCCCACAGAGCAGCGAGCGGAGGACATGGAGGTGACAACGGGGACAGCAGGACGGGGCTGTCAGGTGATCCTGAGGCCGCGGTGGCACAGAGGAGCCGGGGAGAAGGGAGAAGGCCGGTGATGCCATGTGGTTTGGTGCGATTCCTCCGAGCCAAGTCAGGAGGCTGTTCCCAGTCACAGGGCTCGAGCTGCGTTCCGGGCTGCTGGCTCCTTCCTCGCTTGGCTTTTCCAGCATCTGCTCGGGCTGTTTGTTTGCTTGCAGTGCGTTCAGTTGTTTTCTATTTTAGGTCCTGACCCCGATGCCGGGGCTGGGGCGGGCAGGCACCGGTTGAGAG
>NW_010262646.1:7844-9175 GCF_000690775.1 Eurypyga helias
ACCGTTCGGGCCGCGGAGCAGCACCCATCTAACCCCTCTTTTCACACACTCGGAGCTTCCCAAACATTAACCTTTGGATTAAAATTTTCCATGCTTGGTCTCTTCCCCAGATGTGATGTCTGAGCTTTGGTTTGGGTTCATGTTTTTCATGTTTGCTGGATTTGTGTTATGGGAGAATGAAAGAAATACTTTTCCCATTTAAAAAAAAATATATATAGTCTCCTATTTTTTTTTTTTTTTTTAATTCAGGGATTCACCAAAAATGGTTGAAGTTTCAAGCTGAAAATAATTAGCTTGGCTGCAGCGAGCTCGTGTCACAGGCACTCAGGGAATCGCCGCAGCTCCGGGTGTGCGGTGCGGCAGGTATCACCGGCACAGCCCACTCCAGGTACGGGCAGGCTCTGCCAGCAGAGCCTTGGTGTGAGACAGGCTGAGTGTCTCCACGTTTGGAGCAGGGCGGCTGTTTTTTTGGTATTTTAGCAAAAAGGAAAAAAAAAACCCCATAACCAAAAAAGGGGGTAAAAAAGTTGGTTTTCAGGCTCGGCGTGCAGGATCGCGATGCGCTGGGGACGCGTGGGCTCCCGGGCTGCTGTGGGTCTGGTGCAGGGATCACCGAGCTGGTTTCACTCCTCTCCTCCGCGTTACACGTCGTGGCGTCGTCGGGACGTGACATGCGGTACACATGGTGGTACGGTCGCCCCGGGGTGGGAGCGTTGTGGCACGGATCCTGCCGCAGGACCCCCGTGCCCCTCATTCCGTTGGTGGGAGGAGCTCTGCCTCTGACATCGCCCGAAGGCTGCATCTTTCCTTTTCCAAAGCCAAGTGCTCAGATCCCACTCTTGACACCTCCTTGTCCTCGTCGGGACATGCTCAATTGCTCTGTGTTGGTTTTTTGGGGGATGGCTGCAGCACCCCTTCTCTCTGCTCCAAGTCTGTGCGCTGCTCATCGGGTGGGGACCTGCGCCGCTCACACCAGCGCTTGTAATGTCTGGCCCGCGGCTCTGCCAGAGGCCAAAATTGGCTCCCGGTGCACGGCTGGATCTCAGGGACAGTGTGAGATGGAGGGTGGAGTGAGCGAATACCCCTCTCTTCCTACTGTGCTTTCAGGAAATGTCTCTAACGCAGCTGTAAGTGTGAATGAAGTCAAAAGGATGGATCGGTGCCCCCGCTCCAGCCCACCCCACTTGTCGGGGCCCATCCAGAGTCCCCACCCTATTGTTCTGGTTCAGCTCCTCCGTTTCGGGGCAGGGGCCCTGCTCTGCGCTCAGCATCCCGCTCCCGGGAGGAGGAGCTCTGTGGAAAACAAAGACACAGCGAATAGTTTTCCTCTC
>NW_010262646.1:9248-9792 GCF_000690775.1 Eurypyga helias
GCTGAAAGCTTCGGGCCATTAACCATCTGCCGAAAGAGCTGAGTCTTGGGTATAAGTAGCCGAGCTGTGCTCACGGCTTCCTTAGCGGCAGAGCAGGATCCGCACCGGCTGGAGCTCACATCCAGTGCGGGAAGTTACCCCTCTGCTAGGCTAACAGTGTCCCGCTGGAGCAGCCCCTCCTCGAAGAGGACACGGGCTCCCAGGCACACCAACGTCATCGGGAGTCCCCTAAGTGGCAGCATTTCGCTGTGAAGCAAAAACACGGCGTTTGTCCCTCCCTGGAGCGGCTGGGTGGTGTGGGCGTTGCCGCGTCCCGCCATGCCCCGGGCTGCCGGGAGCACGCTGCCAGCCTGGTTCTTGCGGTGGGGGGGGAAATGCCAGTATTGCTAATATCTCTGGGGCTGCGGTGTCGCAGCCGACTGAGCCGCGGTGGCATTTTTCTGCTGTTACTACATTGCTTTCCGTATCCCCACCCTCTGTTTTCAAGGGAATTGAGCTGCAGCCCGGCAGAGGAACTCCTCCCGGCATCCCCAGCCCACCCCCC
>NW_010262646.1:9966-10390 GCF_000690775.1 Eurypyga helias
GTGCAGCTGAGGTTTCTCATCGCGTTGTTCTGACTCAGGTATCTGCTTCCTCTGATGTGGGCAGCCAACGCTGCAGCTTTAGCCTCGGGCACGCAATGGCTCTGTGGTTCTCAGGGGATTGGGGGGGGATGGACGGGAGAGCTTCCCGGGCGCTGCCACCACCGGCCGGTGGCTCTGGTCCCTGGGGTGGTGAAAGCATTGCAGGAGCAGCACCTACCGCACTGCTACGTGTTGAAAATTCCCCTAAAATCGGTGGGGCAAGCGCCCAATGTGTGTCCTAGCCGAAAATGCCTGAAGGAAATGAAACACACCACCTGACTCGAGCTGGTGTGCACACCCTAACCCCGATTTCGGGCGGCTGCCGCTCCCCGTAACTCACCCACCCAGCTGAGGGCCAGCTCAGGGACCCTCCGCTCAGCCAGGG
>NW_010262646.1:10485-15478 GCF_000690775.1 Eurypyga helias
CGACCGAACGGCATTCCCTGAAGTCAGTACCGTTATGCCGCTGAGACTAACCACTCTGACCAGTTTCCCTAGAGCGGGATCCCAGTTCAGCAGCTCTGGATTGTCACCTCCTGAGAACTGCTCGTGTTTGAGGAACCGAAAACACCCGTGGGGAGGCTGTCAGCAGAGCCAGGTGGGAGCTGCGCTGCCCGAGGGGGTTTTAGCGGTTCTCATTAAAACAGTCTCCTGTAGGCTCACTCTCCTAAAAGAAGAGGAGAAAATTTCCAAAGGCTTTCATCCCAGTTCAAACATCCACCGGGGAAGAGGCTGTGGAGGTCAGAGTGGGATCTCGGATGACATTCCGAGCGTAACAGAGTGTGAGTCCAAAATGCTGTGCCCTCCGCAAGGCCTTGGCCAGCGTCTGCACCTCTCCCTTGCCTGCACCGGGAAACGGAGGGCAAAGGGGGAGATCAGGGGCTCTGCCTGAGGACCCCCCCAACTTTTGAAGCCTTTGGCACCTCTGTGAGATATTTAAATGACAGACAGACATATAGGGATCTGTAAATACTCGCTTGGTGCCAACTAAACCGCAAAGAAGATACAGCATTTGTGGTCCAAGGAAGTTTAAATATTTGTGGTCAAACTTAAAATTCGACATAAAACTCTCATCTGCCGTGGAAAGCATCCAGGAGCTGCGTGGAGAACGTATGAGCTGTGTAAACTCATGGAAATGGCTTCCCGACCGGCTCTGCCGGGGCCAGGGAGAATATTCCAGCTCTTACTTCTCCTCTCCCTCCTGCTGCCGAGGTCAGGGGTCCAGTGTGCGAGGTGCCGGCAGCCCGTTGGCGGCTCCGGGGGTGGAATTCACCGTGCCGTGGGTCAGGCTGGAAGGGGAGAGCTGGGCAGGGCAGGTGGGTGCCATAGGGGTGAGCTCTGGTTTGCACTGGCTTTGCTGGTAGATCCTCATCCCCGGTCCTCAGTTTCCGTGTTGTAACGCTTTTCCTTCCAACATCCCACTGTCTCAGCCCTCTGCTACCCCAGATGCCGATGTCTTGTCCCGTGGGACAGGAATCAGTGGATGATGCTGTGGGTCAGATCAGGGGGCAGTTGTCTCCATAGGGAAGCCCTTGGGAAGAAGCTCGTGCTGCTCTGCCCTGGGTTGGTGCACGGTGCCCTCACCCACCTGGGTGGGTGTAGGGTCCAGGGGGGCTGCGCTGAGCCTTCCCAAAGTGCTGCTGGGGATGGACACGCTTGGCAGGAGCGGTGCATCCTCAGGCCTTCCTCCGTGCGGGTCCCCAGCAAGGCTGGCTCCCTCCTGCCTCCACTCGGGAGGCACTTCGGGAAACAGGGAGGTTGCCAGATGACCGCAGTGTTCTCCCCACGGCGTGGGCAGCCTGGGCTTGGCTTCTGCCTTTTTTGGGGTTCTTTTGCCACGTATCCTACAAGAGCACATCAAGATTTGCAATCTAGATGTGGGATTGAACACTCTTCAGCTGCATTTCCCGAATTCCAGGAGAGCCAGATCCTGGCCTTGGCACGGGAGCAGTTTCTCTGGTCACCAGCACAGTGTGGCCGCACGAGCAGATGTCCCCAACATCGCCATGGGTGGGAGAGGTGTGGGGATGGACTGGGCTCGTCCCCAGTGCCGGTGGCCTCCGAGGAAGGGCAGTGTGCGTCTGCCGAGAGCGGAGCAGTCCCCTTTCCCTTACTAAGCAATCCTCCCTTCCTCTGCCAAAGAGCCTGCTAACCACTTTCTTATCTTTCTGAACTCTGCAAAACAATCTCTGGCAAGGCAGGCATCCTCCGAAATGGCAGAGGAAATAAATTCCCCCCAGTCCCTGAAAAGGAGAGGACGGGAAGCTCGTGCAGCAGGGAGCACAGCCTGTGCCCTGCGAAAGCCGACGGTGCCGTGTTGGCTTCACCGAGGATACGGATCTTGCCTTCTTCCTTCCCCAGCCTGGGACCACGGGCTTGGGGCTGGCTTTTAGGGACTTGTCTCGCCTGGTTAGGGTTCTGGTGGGATCTGTGAGGATGGACTTGTCTTGGCTTTACTCTCTGGCCTGATTTTTTCCCCTGGGAGGTTTGGGTGGGATAGAGGAGGGCATCAAAACAGCTACGATGAGGAGTCCCCGGCTGTGACTCGCTGTTTTTCCCGGAGTTCTCTGCCTCTTCTATGGGCCTCTGTCAAAGCTGTGGGATTTTAGCACCTTGTTCTCCCAGCAAACAGTTGGCTTCACCTCGGAGAGCAGAAGTGGCAGGGATCAGTTTGCCCAGTGCTGGGGCACATGGCCGCAGGGGGTGGAAACAAATGCAATGGAAATTTTTCCAATGGGAATCCCTGCAGCGTCTCACTGGAGGCAATGTTTTGCGATGTGAGGAAGGTCCGTAGCTCTCGCTGAGGTCTTGGCAGTGATGCCCGAGGACACAAGGAGAACCAGGCAGGAGCCACCCTCATCAACCAGATGAAACATCTCCATCGCTCTGGAGACCTCCTGTGCTCCATTGTCTTCCCTGGGACTTCTCACCCAGGCTACCAGCAGCTCATTTGGCTGCTGCCCAGTAGGAATGGGCTAGTGGGGGTAAAATTAAATAAGCCGACCACCCTCCTTCTGCCTACAAGGTGTCGGATGCAGCCTGGAGCCAACTACTCCCTGTTGCAAATGCTGATGCTCACTGGAGAGACGATCTGACAGACAGGCTCTTCAGCACAGTTTACAGGCGAATAAGACACCAGGGCAAGACTTTCCAAGCGTCAGTGAAAGCCAGACTCCTTGGTTTGGAAGCCATCGGCAACTTTCCTCCCTGGGCTGTGTAGCTCCTTAGAGGAGCCGTTGGTCCTGGGCTTTCTATCCAGAGCATCTCTTCCGGGTGCCTTTGGCGTTGACTCTTCCATTCAAGTCATAAAATGCTCCTGCAGCACCCTCAGGTGCATTTTGGGGCAGAGAAACAGCTTTCCCCAACCCTGTGGTAAGCCATCACCCCAGAGGGGAAGAGTTGAGAGGAGCTGGCTGCGTTGAGAGGCTGGAAGAGATGTTTTATAGGGCAGTGCCAGGCTGTGCCACAGCTCAGGGGGTTTTGGGAACATAGGATGGGACCTGCGGCAGCGTGCGGTGTCCGTATGGAGTTTTAAGTGTCTTCTGGCCCAGATCTGGACAAATACGGTCTGTATTCCTGCCCCACAGCCACTAGGTGCCAGTCAGGGAGAGAGAACTGGCCCCTGGCAAACGGACAGCTCTGGGGAGGGCTGCTCCCTCGGCGTGCCCGTGCAGGGATCCCCTCCTTTGGGAAGGGCGTGCTGAGAGCAGGCTCCAAGCCCCAGGATTGCTCACGGCTTCCCCTGCGTCGCCGAGTGTCGCACAGCTGCCAGCGGTGACGGGTACCAGGGCCTTGGGTGCAGTTTGAGGACCTTCGTGGTAGGAATATGCCCAGGCTAAGGCTGCTCAGGGCTGCTTCTGGTCCCTGACACCAAGATTTGGGTGACTCAGCTCAGGTCTATCACTTTGCACCTTTATGTCATCCCTGTCTCTGTGTCACTGCGTGGGACAGGCAAGGCTGAGCCCGGCAAACCCTGGAGACGATGGGCAGTTGGCTCCTTTTCCATCCTGCTTCCCAGTTTTAAAGACCAGCCGTGGCTGAGCTACGTGGCTGAGGTTGGAAAGACGGAGACGTTTGCCAGGCCAAGAGCACATCTGCTCCGATGACTCGTCTATGTGCCCCACTGCAGAGGCGGGAGCCTCTGCGAGGTTCGGGGTGCTGGGAGAGAGGTTTGGCTAAGGCGTGACTCAGCTTTCGTCTTGGGGAGCCCCTGCTTTGCAGAGACAGTGGCAACGGGGAAGAGCAACTGAAGTGGTTCTGAGCTGCTCTGTCTTCCCAGGGTGTTTTCTGCTGCGATGGAGCATCGGATATGGATGTGGAGGCTCCTTGCCCTGTGTGTGCTCCCTGGCTAGGTGCTGCCCATGCCAGCACTGGGTCCTGCAGAGCTGGGGCAGCAGCGAGACCCATCGGAGCCAACAGTGGCCTGGAGCCACAGTTGCACCCTCGGGTCACACAGAGTCTCAGGCACGTGGGAGCCACGTCCACCGAGCCTGCTCGTGGGATTAGTCAAAGTCAGAAGTTTCTCTCGGAGAAGCTGTGGCTGAGCTCAGCTCTCAGCTGCAGAAACCAGGGCTGCGATCCAGCTGTGAGCGCCGCTGCCCAGCCGTGACGGACGCTTGGGTCCTCCCAGGTGGCCAAAACCCCCCTCCTCGTTGTGTTTGGGACTGGGCGAGGGGCTCCTCGGGCTGCATCCTGCCTGGAGCACCAGCCCAGGGAAGCTGTGCTGTGTGCTGAGTCCAGGATTGAACCCAGCCCAGCTTTTGTGTCAGCCCGCGAGATGAAAACCCAGGAGGGATGAGAGCAGACCGGGCGCTTCGGCTGTGCTCCTCCTCCAGCGCGCTGGGCTGCCCTCCGAGCTGGCTCCCCAGGGATGGGAGGAGGCGGCACGGGGGCACGGGGAGGCATTTAGCCGCGGCCTGTGTGGATGTTTTTAGCAGGGTCGGTGCAAATGTTTCAGCTGGGCCGTGTAGACACTGCGGGGTTTAGATTGTTTGGGGCTCGCTTGGTCTCAGCGTCGTTCAGCTGAGCCGTGTTTAAACCCATGTGGCAAAAACAGTGTTGTCCCCACGCTGGATCGTGCCAGAGCTTGGCTCTGAGTCCCGGTCCTATCCCGTTCCGATCTTCAAATCTGGGATGGGATCTCTCCATGCTATGACTCAAACTTCTCATGTCCTTTTCCCCTTCGGAATCCAGCTGTCAGGATGTGCTTGTGTCTCCCCCTCCACACAGGAGTGCTGAGCCGGCGGTGGCAGCCCGGTCTCCAAGCAAACCCTTCTGCCTCCTGTTTGCTTCCCGAGTCCAAGGTTTTGCTGAGAGAGAAGCTGCCGGGGTCCTCTCCGGACCAAGCCCCCCTCCCCAGGGATGCAGCAGGTCCCTGCGGCCGCGCGGGGCTCCCCTGGCCAGCTGGCTCGGCTGCCGG
>NW_010262646.1:15520-16685 GCF_000690775.1 Eurypyga helias
TTCCTGCCTCCCAGTTATTTGCTCTTTAGGACGCTGCGTAAAATTAACAAGTTGTAAAAGTTGATTGAAGGCGGCGGTGGGTGTGACAGCGAGTTGCTTAGCTGCGGGAGAGCCGTGCGCGGAGCAGCAGGGCCGGGGTGGGGGGACGAAGGGGCTGTCCCCCCCTCGGCAACAGGCGCGTCTCTGACCCAAAGCGAGACTGGGGCTGGTTTCTGGTGGTGTCACCCTGTCAGCACCATGTGCACGTGCCTCTCCCAGGCTTTGGGAACGAGTCTCTTCCCTCCCTTTAAATCTCCTGAGGACACATGTTGGCGTCAGGGCTGCGTCTCCTTCGGGCCGGCCTCTCCGTGTGGGAATCATCTGCCCTTCCATCCCTTCGGCCTGTTGTAGCTGCTGGCGGGGAAAATAAAGCCAAGACCACAGAGGGGACCGGCTTCGTTAAATCTGGGGAGCCCTCGTTAGAGCGGGGACCCTGCTTGCGCTGGCAGGAGGTGACCCGCGGCGTCCCGGTAGCACTGGCACTGCAAAGTGGCTTTGAAAACACAGCAGCTGGTAGAGTTAATGTGTGACCTGCTGCGTCTTACTCAAGGATTAGTATGTTAATGTAAGACCCCTGAACTAGCAGTCGGAGCAGTAATGAGCCTCGTCGGGGTGCCCAAGCAGCCGCCAGCCCGGCAGTGGGTGGCTGGTGCTGGAGGCTGGTGGTTTTGAGCTTCTCCGATGCAGCAGGAAGATTAGAAACCTCTGATAAAACCAGGCTGGCGATGGGGGTTGCTACAGCCGAAGCCACCTCCGCCTGGTTCCCAGCCACGTGTCCCCGAGAGGCACCGCGATGCCTCGGGTCACTCGCACCTCTGGGGAACTGAGCCCGGGGTCACGGACGGGGGCACCAGACCACTTCAGCACTTCTCGGTTTCAGTTTTCCTTTGCGAGCGGCTGCGTGCGTGTCAGGCCTATTTTAACACCCAGCCATGACTTGAAGCCAGGCTTTCGGTTCCTGCTGTCTCACTGCACGGGCGGAGGGGGAAGGGTGCACGAGGCGGCTGTCTGTATTCCTCACCGGGACCTGGGGGGGTGTCTGCTGCCGCATCACTGACTCCACCGACACGGTGTCTTTTTCCTACTTGACCATTGCTTTGGGAAGGTCAGACGCTGCTCTTGGCAT
>NW_010262646.1:16962-18001 GCF_000690775.1 Eurypyga helias
CGCGTCCTCGAGCGGGGCTGCACGTGACGGGGATATGCCGAGTGTTTGCTCCTTCCCTGTTTTTCATTCATGTGGGCTGGAAAAATGTGTTCATGAGCCGAGTTGCTGTGGCATTATGTCATGGGCCTTCAGTTGGGCTCTTTCCTCCTCAGCAGATGAGCCGAATTGAAGCATCGGGCTTGGACAGAAATCTGCTGTTTCTTACTTGTTTCTCCTTTAGGGGAGGAAAGAGCGAACGAACCCACCTGCCCTTGTCCCCAGCCGTGAGTGAGGGGAGCTTTTCTGTCACATGCCGGATCATTCCCCATCCAGGAGGCTCCGACAGCGAGATGGAAGCCTTTGCTGGCAGAGAGGGCTGTGCTGCAGCCGTGTGAGCGCCCAGCCCTTCCTGCATACGTGAAAACCTCGGGGGTCCTAAACTAGATGCCATGGCTTTCATTTCTAGAGCTGATTGAGAAATCCTTCGGGAATGGTGCCAGGACGGTGTCCCCATCTCTCCCCGCCCCTAGCCAGGGCACTTCCAGCGGCCCCTTTCCCGACGCTGCGGCTGTCGGGTGCATCCTGGCATCCCACAGCACGTGGCTGTTGGCAGTGGGGCTCAGCCCCCGGCACTGCCGCGGGCGCATCCCCACGGATGTGCTGGTGGTGACGGGTGCTTCGCTCACCCGGCAGCCTGGGCACAGAGGAACTGCGGATACCGGGGCTGGAAAATCCCCAGGACCCTGTGTGAGTCAGGCCGGGTCTCTGCAGCGTGAGCCTGTTGAGCTCGGGCTGAGGCAGGCGCTGAGGTTTCCACCACTTCCCCCGGAGCCGCTGCAGCCCGGAGCTCTCAGGATGGATGTTTTCCCATGACAGCCATTCCCGCTTTGCCCTTGTTGTCTTTCCTTCTGACTTTCCCCTGCACAGAATCGTTCCTAAAGGAGAGCCAGGAGGATGGAAACGTTCCTGCAGTGACACTTGCCGGGATTGCTCCTAGCTGGACGTCCCAGGCAGCAAAGGGCTCTCCTGGGAATAAGGATCCCCAGCAGTACAACACATT
>NW_010262646.1:18480-18866 GCF_000690775.1 Eurypyga helias
GGTGGCAAAAGGCCGGTCGCGGGGGAGCCAGGGCCGGTGCGTGCGGCATTGGGATCTGCACGGTGTGAGCATCCCGGGCTGCGAAGCGCCTGGTTGCGTCACCTGTATGGGGTCTGGTCCTCTCCACCGCTCCGGGATCCCTGTCCTGGGAGCCTGCGGGGAGACTTTTGGGATGGGGGTGTCTGAGGCTGCTTTGCTGTGTGTGAGCAGAGCAAACCCAGGGAGGTTTGTTGGGGGCAGAAGGAACTCGGGCATCAGTGTGGGCTTTGTCTCTGTAGCGCGTAGCACTTCTATCCCCCTTTTCCTGACTTTCTCCCTCTAAACCTGCTGCTCCCGGGGGCATGCGGCTCATCAGGAAGCACCAGGGGACAGCTCTGCAGGTGCAG
>NW_010262646.1:18940-19726 GCF_000690775.1 Eurypyga helias
TGGAAACTACATTCAAGAGCCTCGTAAATTGGATATTTACCCCGGTTATTGAGTTTCCTTCTGGCCAGATCTGTCCCAGCCTCCCTGACGGAGCTCCCCACTCGGTCCGTGAGATGGGCCTGCGGGACGGGGTCGGGCTGGAGACGAGGAGGGGCTCAGCTTTTCTCAAATGCCCCCACCCGCCCGCTTCTGCACCTGCATCCCTCCCCAGCTTTTGAGGGGGGGGACATCTGGCCATGGAGCTGAAATGAAACAGTAAGGATAGGCCACATCATCCATCTCTCACACTTCAGCAGGCCCTTCCCCCATTCTGTGGAGGCTGGCTGCACCCCCCCCCTCAGCCCTGGGGTGCACGACAGGACACAGATCCATGCTGCCTGTCCTCCCTTTCCCTGGGGACAGTGGGCTACAAGCAATGGGCAAACCCCTCCCATCCCTGTTTAGAAGAAGAGGGGCACCCCGCACGTCCCACCGGCCCTTCTAACCCCCCCCAGCCGTTGCCCATCTGCCTCCCCTTCGCACTGACTTTGTTTTCCTTTCCCTCTTCCCAACCCCCTCATCCTCACCCCGTAGGTTATTGCAGCCGACTGCAAGAGGGTCACAGTTCTGAAGTATTTCCTGGAAGCCCTTTGTGGACAAGAAGAGCCTTTGCTGGCATTCAAGGGTGGAAAATATGTGTCAGTGGCACCCGTCCCAGACGCCATGGGAAAGGAAATGGGAAGCCAAGAGGGAAAACAACTGGAAGATCAGGTACCGTGCGGGAAGAGCGCGCCTCGGTGAAGGAAG
>NW_010262646.1:19791-21475 GCF_000690775.1 Eurypyga helias
GCGTGTGCATGGGGGGAGGCGGGGGGCGAACGGTGCACAGCCCTTGTCTCCTGAGTGCACTTCGCTCGTGCCCTTTCCTGCCAGCCCGACCCGCCTGCCTCTATCTCGCACGCCGCTATGAGTTCCAGATGCTGTGAAACGGGATGAGAAGGCGCGGGGGGGTGGTGGAAGCTTTAATAACGTGCAGCCCCGGGAGAGGAGGTGGGCGAGGGGGGTGTCAGGGTTCAGCTTCAGGATCAAGTTTATAGCCGCGGAGCTCGGTGCGACGGAGGCCCGAGCTCCAGCCTCCAGCACACGTACAGGAAGAGCTGACATTGGCGCCCCGGCCCTCCCCTGCCTCTCACATCCTGATGTGATTAAGGAATTCGGCTCTTGTTTTTCTGCCCTTGCCTGTTCCTGTAGGCCTTGCTTCGCTCCAGGCTCCGCGTGTGTGTTTAAGGGCCCTGCCAGCCGCTCTGCAGGTTGACTCTGTTCCTCTGTTTAATCTTATGGTTGGAAAAGCCAAGGAAACAGGAGAGAGGAGGGGGCAGAGGAGTTGGGAGCGGGGAGCTGGGTGGCCCGGTGCTGCCCGAGCTCACTCTGAATCCCTCCCTGCACTTGGGGAAGCTGCTGTCCCCCTGCATGGGGTGATATCGCCCTATGCAGGGGGACAGCATCTTCCCTCTGCCAGCACTGGGACACCCTCCTTGTCCCAGCACCCAGCTGCGGCTGAGCCAGGGGACAGATTTTAGGTGATTGCACTGGGGCCCCAAGCAAAACCCCAAGCGGCAAGAGATGTCTCTGTAAGGTGGGAGACCTGGGCCCTGCTCCTCCGCTGGAGAAGGTGCTGGAGGTTTTTAAGCTGACGCCACCCAAAGCGGGTGATGCGGGGGGTGGTCTTCAAGTTGTCACGGCAGGGATGATCCTGTTCCCCGGAGCCATTTATTGGGCCGGTCCCTCCCACTTTCTGCTGCGGACAAACACGGTGTGGAGGATCTCTCCCTCCTGCCCCGTCCCCTCGGTCTCTGCTCGGCTGTGGGAACCTCTGCGTGAGCTCGTTGCGCAACCCTGGAGCTTCCTCCTCGGGCTCTGGGAGCTTCCAGCTTGCCAGCGTGACCACCGTCGGCCTGGGCCAGCGGATCCTGACCCACTGCAGCAGACCCGCGGCTGACACACGCTTTTCCCCGAGGTCTCCGCACGACACTGTCCCTCTGGCAGCATCCCCTCATCCCTCTGTGGTCCAGGCTGTCCCGACAGAGGGCAGTTAGCCTGAGGGCTCAATCTTCCTCCTTCCCATGGCTAAAAAGGCACAAGGAGAGAGGAGTACGGGGTTCTGTGGCCAGGCGGGCGAGCGATCCAGGTGAAATGATTGAGGACACGACTGCAGCGCTGGGGTGGTTCTAAATTAAGATGTCAAGCTCCTGCCCGCGTCCCTCCTGCTGACACATGCCGTGGCAGCCTGGGCAGGGCAGGGCCTTACTTTTATCCCTCCAGGGAATCCCCACGTGCTGGATCCATCCCCTGCAGCCCTCAGGGCTCAGAGTGGGTATTTCTCTCGTGGTGCGGCCTGGGAACTCTTCCCAGCCCCATCGCAACCACGATGGAGCGCAGCACGCGTGTGCAGGCAGTTGCTGGGGGGAACACGTGTTGAGGAACAGGGAGTTTTGGCCTCCCCTTTGGGCAGGGAGCCGCTGGGGAGGGCAGG
>NW_010262646.1:21560-23784 GCF_000690775.1 Eurypyga helias
ACCTGGGGTGGGAACAGCCTTGCTCATTCTGGGATCTCCAGTTCAGGCAGTGCAGGCATACTGGGACGGGTCTGCAGACCTGGTGGGGAGAGCCAGGGAAGGCTCTCTAGGAGAGGGTGAAGATGCAGCGTGGTCCAGAGGTGGTCCAGAGGTGCCTGTGCAGACAGGAGCTTGGAGATCCGGGAACCCTTCGGTTCAGCCAAGATGGGGTTCCTGGCCAGCAGAAGCACGGCAAAGGCAGACTAGAAGTAGGATGCAAACGTTAGCAGGGGAAGTCATTAACTGTTGGAATGACTGACCTCGAGACACGGTGGGTTCTCCACCCTGTGGAGCTTTAAAATCAAAATCAAGCATCTCCTCCTAAACCATCCATGCCAGCCCAGGTGGAGGTTTTGGGGAGGGTGCAGGAATCTCTCTGGTCTACTCAGAGGTCAAAACGGAGAAAGGGAACAGGCTCTTTGATCTCCTGGGTCCTTGGATCTGAGTTTCCTGCCAAGACGATGGGCTGGTGTGCCTGCCTCGGACGAGGCGTAGCATTGGAGCGGTGGTGTCCAGCCCCGGTACAGGCAGGTGGGGAGAAGCAGCATTTGCCCTGAGGAATGTGCTGCCTAAACAGCCAGGCAAAGGGGAGAGACAGGGAAATACCGTGAGTTTACAGAACTGAAGCCTACAAAACGTGAGTGACTCACCCAAGGCTGTGGGAAGAGTTTTCCAAGGAAAGGAAGAGGGTTTGATTTTAGAGCTTTAGGCAGGGCTGCCCCTTTCCTGCCCTGTTCCCTCCTGTCTCACCTTGTCCTTTCCTGCATGTTTGCCATTTATTTATTTTGCTTGCTGCTTTTAGACATTTAGAAACAGTGAATTGCCCATCAGGAATCACTGAGGGACCGTGCCTGGCAGGGATTTGTCTGCTGGAAGGGGGAGAGCATGATCCCCGTCACCAGCACCCCTTACAATGACTTCTCCTGGGGTTTTTTGTCTTTCGGTGTTTCCTGGAAGAAGGAAGATGATGTGAGGATCGAGGCATTTGAAGATGACTCTGAGGCTGAAGGCAGTGGAGGAGAGATGGACATCAAGGAGCTCAGAGCCAAGAAGCAAGCCCTGGCCAGGAAAGTAGCTGAGCAGCAGCGTCGTCAAGACAAGATTCAGGTAGGATTGGCTTGGCTTTTGTACGTGCACTGATCCTGCCTCACTGCGCCAATGCTGCGCAGCCGTTTCCCTGCCGCGTTCAGGACCAGCGGCCTCGGGGGTGTCCCGTAGCACCCTGAGCTTCCCCGGCGTAGGTGCCCTGCGCTGCCGCTGTGAAACCCAGCACCAAGCTTGGCTTTGCCTTCGGTGTAAGGACCAAAATCCATGTTGCTGCCCCCACCCAGGGTAAAACCAGCCCTTCCAGGCCTTGAGGTGGATGTTTTTTGGGACTCCTGGGACCCCCGTGAAGCCAGACATAGCTTCTCCATGGAGCTGCCGGCACACCCAGGAACCCTGGCAGGGAAATGCCGTAGCTGGAGATGCAAGGAGACAGCGAGCTGTCCCCCTGCCCGGCTCAGAGGCTCCGTGGCAGCGAGGCTTGGCGAGAAATCGGTTTTTTCTCTGCAGTGGGGCACAAGCGGATGGGGGAGAGGGTGGGACGCGAACGGCAGAGTTCATGTGGGAGCCAACGGCAGGAAAAACAGCCTGTGAGCGGCTGCTGCGGCCAGAGCGCCGCTTGCAAAGCGTTGCCATCGTTATGGGGACAAACAGTCGGGATACAGGTGATCCCATCCCTGCCCTGGCTTGATCTGAGCGTGTTTCCCAGTGGGAGCTGGAGAAGCAAACTGGTTGGGCTGGGAGCAGACGCCTGGCCGTGCACACTGTTGCTTTAAGAGCAATCTCGCATGCCTGGCTGTTGGCCGCCTCTTCTCGCAGCCCCTCTTCCTCCAGCCTCGCAGCCCAGATGAGGATTTCTCAGCAGAGGAAAAAATTCTCCCTGGCTCCCCTCCCCCTCACCTCCGCCCTCTCTAATGCCCAGGGCCCTTCACTTCCATAATTCTTCATTTTCCAGCCTTGAACGTAAGCCAGACACATCTGTCTGGCCATATGCGTGAACTCGGCAGTGTGTGCCGAGGTGGTTGTAAAACAGGGCTGCTGAAGGCCCTACTGGGAGAGCGTGCACATGTGTACCCTCCGGCTACTGGCGCCGGGCCCAGAACCGCTGCGCTTCCAAACCCACCCCAACCTTTCAGATTTC
>NW_010262646.1:23914-25276 GCF_000690775.1 Eurypyga helias
TTGTTGGCAGGTACCTGGGTCACGTTAATACGAGGAGGAAGAAAGCGGCGAACGAGTGAGAGATTGGAGAGATGGGTTGTAAATTAAAGCGGCCTGAAGCCTTCCAGCCTCCCGGGGTTGTTAAGCGGGAGGTGTAAGTAAATTCCCCACTTCCCACTGCCTTGTACAGACACAGCAAACAGGAACTGCACATGTTCGGGGAGGGCAGCGCGCGGTCCCGGCGAATAGCCCAGCTGCGGCCGGGACCCCATCCCCCCTGGGATGGCCGCTGCCCGTTCTGCGGGGAGAGTGGGGGCTGCCTGATGTTGTCAGGGGCTTTCTCCCCCCACCCCGGCGCGCTCCTCCCTTCCTCGCCGGCCGTGCTGGGGCCGATGCTCGCAGGCGGAGAGAGGTCAGAAGGAGGGTGTGGGCAGCTCCGGGGGCTGCGCAGCTGAGGTGCAGTTGGAGTCTCAAGGCGCGGGGTGGAGGAGAAGTCCTTGGGGCTTCGGTAGAGTCATCCAGCCTGTAGCTAGCTGGGAACAGCCTGGAGCAGAACATGTGTGCTTGCCCCGGCCCTCTCCCTGCCCCGGTACTGACCGCGTGGCTGGAGCCGGAGGAGCTCGGCTGGAAAGTGCTTCCTGGGAAGGCCAGGTCAGAGCCAGCTCAGCGCCAGCTCAGCATCCACCCCCTCCACTTTCCCTCTCTTGGCCTGTGGTCCTCGACCTTTCTCATCTTCCCAAGAGATTTTGTGTTTCCTGGGACCTGGGGATCTTCCGCCTTCCCTGTTGCAGCCCATTTCTCTCGCTCACTGCTCACCTACGGGCTTCACGCGTTGGCTGCTCTCCAATTCCCTCTTTCCTTATCCTGGGGACAAGCCACAGCTCCGTGGATTCACCCGAGTCCAGCAGCTGCGGCTCCTGCCTCAGCGCATCCCGGCGCTCCCCCGCCCTCGTGCCTGCACGGTGCTGGGGGCCCGGAGAGCCGCTGCCTCCCGCAGCTGGCAGTGACCCGGGGCAAAGCCTCCACCTCCCGGCCATCCCTTTTCTCTGTGCTGGAGGGGAGAGTGGTGTCATGGCCTCCCCTGGGCCCTGCAGAGTTGTGCTTCTGGCACCTAAATTCACAACCTGCTCCCCAGCAGGCTTTCCTGCGCTCCCTCCCTGTCTTTGCCGTGCCCCCGCCTCTTCCAGCCCAGTTCCGTTGGCGATGGAGATCACCCACCGACGCTTGTCCCGAGTTCGCTGCTGCTGACGTGTCCCGCGTCAGGCCCTGCAGGTCCTTGTAGCCCCCAAACACAACCCATGCTGGGGTCACGTTTACTCCTTGAGCGGGATTTGGGCTTCGCTGCGCTCCGTCGGTCCCTGGCCTGGCCGGATGGGCGCAGGA
>NW_010262646.1:25344-26057 GCF_000690775.1 Eurypyga helias
GGCAGCTTGACAGGGAAGTGCAGCTCCAGGCAGGGTGTATGGCAAAACGAGGGTGGCCCTCGGCAGAGGGAACAGGAGAGCTCAGCTCTGCTCCCCTGCACGAGCTCACACCCCAAACCCATCACCCTGAGAGGGGGCAGATAGGCTGGAGCGGGGCGGGGTCAGGCCATAGCCGCTCGTGTCCCTGGGCAGCCCCGGTTGCAAGGAGGCAGCGCTTTGCCTCCTGGCCCTGGGTTAGGGGTAAAAGCCCAAGCCCTGCCCAGGTATTTGGAGGGGCGAGAGGCCAGGTGACAAGAGGAGGTGGCAGCGTTCTCAGGCAGGGCTGTGTCCCACTCCCGGCCGCCCCCGCCGCTTGGCCAGGCCCTCGGTCCATGCTGTTCAGCGTCCCCTGTCCTTTGTGCCAGCCGCTGCGCGCTGGGAGCGGTCGAGTTTCCTGACCGGTTGAAAACATCCCACCTGAAACATAACAGGCTCTTCCTCTGGATGCTGCTATTGTTTTGCTCAGCATTACAGAAGCAGCTTAACCGGCACAGCCAATTATGACATGTCTTCCCAAAATAGCCGCTCTCCTGTCCCTTCTGAGCCCACGGAACGGCCGCCCCCTTAAGATGCAGCCGCTCCTTTGTGGCGGGAGCGTGAGTAAGTGGCTAAATATAGCCGTATCCCATTCACGCTCTCCTCGGCGCGCAGGAACAATGCCGTGGGTGCACACG
>NW_010262647.1:0-7303 GCF_000690775.1 Eurypyga helias
GGGCGCCCCCCGGGGTGGGGCAGCGCCGCGGGGCGGAAACACGCGGCTTTCCCCGGAGCAGCGCTGGTGGTCTCCTTCCTTACCGCGTCCCAGGTCATTCCTGTCGGGAAACGGCCTGTTCCCAGGGACGAAATTGTCCCCGTTCTAGCTCTTGGAATCACCCGGTGCAGGTTGGGAATGTCCCGTTGCCCCGAGCACTTGTCACCGGCTGTCACCCCTGCTCTTAAAAAGGGTCCTTGGAACTCACTCGAGATCAGTCCGTAGGGTGGATGTAGAACTTGCTGGGAGTCTTTCCAAAACGGATCAATATTAAAAGTGAAACTTCACAGTACAAAAACGCTCATTTTTTTAGCTACTTTTTGTCAGCAGTTCGGCAAACCCAGCTCTGCCTTCGGGGCCGCAGACCACAGCCAGCTTCAGAAAGCCAGACGGTGCTGAACTAACCCGTTGGCTCGTCGCAGTTCGAGCAGCGTTAAAGGTGTTTCAGTTGTGAAGGAACGGAAGGAACCAGAGCGAGAGCACTGCCGGCACTCGGGGGACGGATAAAGACGCGTAAAGGTCCTGGACTAAAGCAAACTGCGCCTGTTCAGGTTGAAACGTGGACAGGTAGTGGCTGTTCCAGTCATGAATTCCTTCCACCGGAGGAGTGAATGGCTGCTGTGTCAGAGCAAATGACACCTCAGTACAGTCCATTAGCAATCCGGTTAATTAGCATCGTGTCTGAATGGCAGGACTCTCAGAACGTTGCATAGCTGGTCCCTGGGCTTGTCATACTGGGAATCTCAGAGATCAGCGTGTGTTTGAATCTGTGGTTGGAGAACAACGGATCCTACTAACAGTGGGACAGTAATAGCCAGCGCTTTCCGGCCAGGAAAGCTGACAGCTGTCAGCAGAGTAACGCGGGCAGCAGGGAATGGGCTGACATCACCATGGGGGGCAGAAGGGCATGGGCTGATGTCACCATGGGGGCAGCAGGGCATGGGCTGACGTCACCATGGGGGCAGCAGGGAATGGGCTGACGTCACCATGGGGGCAGCTGGGCATGGGCTGACAGTAATAGCCAGTGCTTTCCGGCCAGGAAAGCTGACAGCTGTCAGCAGAGTAACGCGGGCAGCAGGGAATGGGCTGACATCACCATGGGGGGCAGAAGGGCATGGGCTGATGTCACCATGGGGGCAGCAGGGCATGGGCTGACGTCACCACGGGGGCAGCAGGGAGCGGGCTGATGTCAGACTGGGCTCCCAGGGCCAGCGCAGGCGCAGTGAAACGGCCGGGTGTGGAAACTGGCTTTGAGTCAGCAATCAGAGGCTCGAGGTAAACAAACAGGTCTGCGCGGGCCAGTCTTAGGAAGGCGAATGCGGAGAAACCAGACCGCTCGTTGTCCAGGCAGCATGCGCTGCAGCTGCTGTGTCCGTTTGCCATCATGTCTTTTGGAACCAAGAATTGAAAAAAAAGCCCTGAAAGTTGGGAGGGGAATAGCAGAAAAAAGAAAAAGTGAACGAGCAGATCCCGAGAAGCAATGCTGTGAGGGAAATCCACCACCCGCCGTAGCCCAGGAGTGTTTGTCCAGGGCTGGCTCAGCAATCCCTGAGCACAGCGCGCTGCTGGCGGGAACCTGCGCCTGGGAACCAGCTGTGGGACCTTCGCCTGTTCCCGGCGCTGCTTTCTGCAGCGCTCTGCGCTTGCTGGCACTCGATAACAGACGGGTCAAACAGTGACATTGGTCACTTCTACAGTATTTGATGTTCTGTAGTGTATTTTTCCTGGTTCATGGGAAAGCCATTGAGAAATAGTTGGGTTGGGGGGGGATTTTTAGAAATGGCTCTTGGGAAAATCTGGTTATTCCGAGGGAGCTCCAGACAGCCTCACCATTTCCGAGAGCGTTGCTGCGGGTAGGAGAGCGACGTGCCGCAGTCAGAGGGGATTTGGGGCATAAATTCCTGACCGCCATTCCAGCTGAGCGGCTGGTAACTTGTTCTTCTGCGGCCTGGTGTCTTGTTCTGGAAGCTGCTGGTCTGCGCTGCTCTTGTCTTTTTCTGTATCAGGCTTCACTGCTGCATGAGGACGGTGGGATGATTAATCCCAGTGATCCCTTGGGGAGGTTGTTGAGTAAACACCATGGAATTGTTTCCTCCTTTTAGTTTTGGGGTGGCTAAGTACAAAACAAGGGTAATGCCGTATTTCCTTCGGTAGGCACTGCGAGGGGGTGGCTGAGCGAGCAGGTTCCGTGGCGTTCCCAGTGACCGTGACTTTCGGAGAAATCTGGGCTGTTTACAGACATCCTTGAGTGGCCCTTCCCAGGAGCAGAACTGCTAATCCAAGGTTTTCTGTGGAGGTCACTGGTGTGCCTGAGTGGAGAGGAGCATAACTGGCCTGCCGCGTGAGGAGGGGCTGAGGGGATGGGCTTTGCTCAGCCCTGAGGAAAGAAGGCTCAGGGGATCCGTGTCACCATGGTCCGTATTTAAAGGGTGGCTGTGGAGAAGACGGAGACTCCCCTTTCTACCAGGAGTCACATGGAAAAGACGAGGGGCAGTGGGTACCAGTTGCTCCCAGGGGCATTCCAATTGGACATGGGGAAAATTTTTCACACTGAGAACAATCAGCCACTGGGATTCTCTCCCCAGGGCGGTGGTGGGTTCCCCAGCGCTGGACAGGGTGCTGGGCCACCTTGTCCAGGCTGTGCATGTGCCAGGTGATCCGTGGTCCTGTCATCCAGGTCCCTTCCAACCTGGCATTCTGTGATTCCATGAAAGCTTCATGTACATCAGCAACAGCCCTTGTTTGCCTGAGATGCGACGGGAGGGTAGGCTGCTCCGCTGAGGGTCTAACCTGTCCAAGGGTAGGAAAGAAGGACATGGGGAGTTTGTTGTTTTCTCTGAAGCACTTCAAATCCGCTGTCAGAGGACAGTCTCTTCACTGAGATTGTGTCACTTTCCTTTCCTTTAAAACTTGGGAATGAAGTGCAGTTGAATGGTTGAAGCTCGCGGGCTGCTCTGCTGAGGTAAAACTTTGTGCTGAGCTTTTGGTTAAAGCAGCAAATTGCAGTTATTCTGACTAGCAAATGATACTCAGGAAAAGAAACTCTTGCGCCCAGCACTGCTCCGTGGTTGGAACTCAATTCTCAACTAGTCTGGGGAAGACTGCATTTTTTACTAATTTATTATTTACCAGAAAATAATTCATTAAATCCAAGCTTTCCCTTTCACAAAGCAACATCAGCAGACTGGCTAATACAGAGAATAGCTTTTGGTCCGTCCTTGTGCAGCAGGAAAAAAATCATAGGGGCCACTTCCCCTCCGAGCAACATCGCTGCGGGCTTTGCTTTCACCTCTGTTTGCCGAGTGTTCCCAGCCTCAGCAGACTGGTGATGTGCAAGGGGAGATGCCGGAGAGCGGCAGGAACGGCTGTGGGGAGTTTGGGACTGTGTAAGTGACAGTTACACACGTTTTTAATGGAGCAAGTTTTTGTCTTTTGACTCAGGCTCGTAGTTCTGCGTCTGTGCGTGTGGTGCTGGTTGTGGCTGGCATCGGGGAGAGGTGACAAACCTGGGCATAATCCCACCCTCACTTTCCTGGGAGTGATCCCGTTCACTTGGCCACTGTGCTGGCGGTCTGCGTTACACGTCACATGCTGCTGCCTCGGCAGAGGTTTGCCGTGAGCTGTTTATAGAGTACGCCGAGTCCTGCCGAGGTTAACCAGGATATACATTGCTTACGGAGAAAAATTTTCCAGCTCTTAGTCCATGGAAAACATCCAGTCGTCTTGAAAGCAGTGATACCACAAACTGTTGGCTTTTCTGACTGTGAGCTAATCTGCTAGGAATGGTGTCTCTGGTTCTGCAGACTGCTGACGGCAGTGATTTGGACTTTCTACCACGCCGTTAATTGGTAAGTTGCTGTCTCTGTTCTCTGCCTCAGTTAGTACGATACAGCCGCAGTGCTGAACAGGGGACAGCGCTTTCGTAAATACAGCTCGGCAGTAGGTTTTTGTCTCTTCTGGTTTTCCTATCAGACCAGTTGTCATTATTCAACTTCAGGGGAGAAAAAAGGGAAAATAACTACTCTCCATAGGTTCCCTTGCGGTGTGCGTGCCAGGTACTGCGTGTCTTGTAGACACTGCTTCCTGCGCTGAAAGAACACGCTCTCCCCAGCCGGCCGCGTTGCGCTGCAGCGGACGTGTGTCCGGGGCTTCTGCGGTGTGCCCGTCTCTAGCAGGCGTACCTGCCGAGGGCTAGGGGGCTGAACTTGCTGTTAAAACTCCCCAGTTTGCTTTTTCTCCCCCCGGGGCATGTGTCTGTGGTGGTCGCAGGAACGGTGCGATTCACCAACCACACGTGGGAGATTATTGATCAAAATGTTCAGTAAGACTAACAAACTGAAGTCCCCAGGCCAACCGGAAGTACTGCCCCACCGCTCTGTGGCAGAGCAGGCAGTGCTGGCAGAGGTGTCACACAGGCTGCCCCGAGCTCGTGTGCGCGTGCAGGACCGCGCGGAGCGGGGCGCGGGGACTGATGCCCATGGCGGGGACCAGCGCTGGGCCTTAACCTCCTCCTGGGTTAAACCCAGAAGGTAAACCTGTCCTAAGAAGGGGTGAAAAACAAAAGACAGAGCTGAGAACGAGGCCGTGTTCAGCCTTCACCCGCGCTGGTTCTTGAGGGCGGCTTGGCCATAGCGTGCTTGAGACAGTTGAGGTGCTGCAGTTTGGGTCCACCCTGTGCCTGCAGGTTGTCAGAACCCCCCCCCAGAAGTTTGAAATCCTGAGTTGTTAAGAGTTCAGCAGCAGTGCTGCTGCTTCTGCAGGCTGCGCGTTGTTACGGGTTTTCGGGGGGGGTTTAAACCCCACTTTTGCCAAGTCTTCCAGGTCACAGCTTGTGTTTTCACCACGTTTTCCTGACAGGGAAATAGAATCTCTCTGACTGGACTTGTGGGACATAGAAGATACCAGTAACGTGTCCAGGTCAAAGAAATCCGTGATGCAACAGCAAATGGGAACCCAGATGTTCTGACTTACAGCCACATGCCTTAAAAGCAGATTTCATTTGTTTCTGCTACGCTGGTTTCAAGTCGTACTGTCCCGGCTTTTCTCACGGGTGTGAATTTGAACATGGCCCTTCCTGGGCTCAATGTATTTTGTCTTTCATGGCGTGTTACATCAGTCTTTCCCCATGAGGAACAAATCACAGGCCACAGCTGTCCAGGAAGATTTTCAACCTTATGCGCTTGAGCTGAGGTTCAGCTGGGTGAACTGGGTGAAGCTGAATAACGCACTTGGATTGGTTTTCCCAAGAGCACGTTGTTAGCATCCACCAGCTCCCAAGCGTGCTGACGTGCCATCTGCCTCGGCGCTCTTCGCTCTGTCTCAGAAGCCACGGGTGTTGAGTGAAGGAGCGACTGACGCGGGACACGCGCGTGCAGGGATAGGTCTGCGTCCTGCTGGACGCTGCAGCCCTTCCTAGCTACCTCCTCGGCAGCGCTCAGACCTGCCGGTGCTGCCTGGGGGCTGGAGCACTCAGAATCTGCTCTGGGTGGCACTGGCTGCTGCGTTTCAAGGTCACGGGTTTGTTGCCTTTCAGTTTCCCTGTCTTTAAACTGCCGGTAAGGTCACTGCTTGCTTTGAGCTCTGCGCTAAGAATGCCAGAGCTGGCTGCTACAGTTCTTTTTGCCAGTTTAGAAGTGATTGCTCCCCTTTACACAGGGGGGTTTCCACTGATATATTTAGTTCTGGATTATTTGGCCGTGCTTCTCCTTAGTCTGTGTTGTTACTTCCATGATGCCATAAACCAGAGAGTACTGTGTTGTCCGCATACAATATCCAGCTGCAAAATGAGCTCTAGTAACAATGGAGGAAAGTCAGTATCACTGGAAAATGTTTTGCCTGTGGAAGCAGCTGCCCATGAGCTCACCCTCTGGAAAATATCCTGGTGGCTCCACATCTTAGAGAGCTTTTTTCAGTGCACAGTAGCACAAATGTGAGCCAAGGCTTGAAAAGCCAGCGCTGTGTGTTTTCTTTGGCATATGGCAACCCCAAGCCTTTCCTTCGAGAAGCAGGTCTTCATCCTTCGCTGAAGGGAATAATTTTGTGATTCCTCTGAGCAAAATAAACTGATTCTCATCTATTCCTGTATCACATCGTATGTATAGGAGTGATCAAAATGCCACTGCCCAGGTGAAGGCTGGTAACACTGGGAAAAAAACCATAAAAACCTGATCATCCTTCTTGCTTTAAAAGGAGGGAGGGAGAGGAACACCTTGGAAAAGGTGCAGCTTGGTGGGTATTTACATGGTACCTTCAGCTTAATTGTTTCTTGTTGTCCATCAGTTTGGTTTCTTCCTTCCTGCACCCCACTACCCACAACAAGCCCACTTCCTCCCACTTCTATTTGGAATTCATAGGACCCATGCTAGCCTCCCCCCCCTCCCCTCTGTGTTTGTTTCTCTTGTATCTTGGCCCTCGGTCATACACTTGAAGTGCTAAAACTGACTGAAGCATCCTCACACGAGGCCAGAGCGTTACTCTTCCTCACCTTCACCTAAGTGCGTCCTGACTTGGGGAAGCAGGGGATGAGCCCTGCGCTTTGCATCACCGCAGCTGCCGCGGGCTTTGCCGGGTTTCGTGCAGTCCGACCCTCGGGTTTGCCGGAGCTGAAAGCAAAAACTCTCTAGGCAGCCTCGGCGGTGGTTCAGTGCTCTCAGACGTGGCGACTGTGCGCCGTGCGTACCGCTCAGGCAGTGCTTCTCCCTTCGGCTGTATTTTCTTTCTGACTACTCCCGGGCCGTGAAGAAGCCTGCTGCCAATCCCGGTGGTGCGTGTGAAACTCGGTGACACGTTGATAACGGCGGCTGGGTGCCGGGTGGGGGATGCTGTGCTCCATCATCGCTTCGCCCTAAGCCTTCCTTTTTCCTTCCTGTTTCACCTGTCAAGGCAGGTGCCGCGCGCCAGACGCGGGCTCTGCGAGATCCCTGCCCACCAGGCACGGGCGTAGGTGTAGTTTTGCCGGTGAGGATAGCTGGCACCCTGCCACACACAGCTTCTGTGTAGGAGAGGCTGCTTTACCAACCGCAAACGACATTGTCTAGTCAGCCAGTGCTTCGGAAATGTGCAGGGCAAATAAGGACAATCGGCATTTTTGGCAACTCTGGTATTCACGGGCTTTCTGTGCTTCCTGCGAAATCCAGGCCCCGGCAAGTGGCTGTGCCATGTTTTCAATTAATAAATTCATAAATAAAGCCCTTTTAAATCCCCACATAATCAAACCCTAACTATCATCTCCCCTCGTCTCCTAGCAAACGCATCTGGGAGCCTC
>NW_010262648.1:0-975 GCF_000690775.1 Eurypyga helias
ACTTTCCCTTTCGAGCCCTTTCATTAGGCGCTGCGTAAACTGGCGAGCTGAAAAGAGAGCAAATCGTTTGATTCCGATCAAATCAATACTTCCCTAACCTGCTCTTTAGCGCAATTATGCTCATTTCCATTTTGTTAACCTTTGACTTCTTATGCACCAACAATTAACAGTATTTGTCTGCGGGTGACACTCTGAATGGATCTCCCCAAAACAATGGCCTGGTACACTTTATTCTCTAGTATTCCCTCCTGCGAGAGGAGTTTGGATCTGACAAGCAGTTACAACTGTGCTTTAACCCGTTACAGCTACCAGCAATGACTCATTAACAACTCACATACATATAAACATTTAAAAAAACAAACAAAAAAAAAAGGTGAAATAAATAAATAAATTTACAAATAAATTAAATAAAACGCGTCTATACCTGAGTGAGACAGATTGGAGAATACAATACATCATGGCTTTGAGAACACGCTGCCCGGAGAGCCCCTAAGAAAAGCCTCAAAAAGGAATAATTTCATCTATTCATTTTACAGTCATCTGAGACTCAAGGAAGATGAAATCAATCAGGACGGGGCTCTGCCCTGGATCACCACAACTTCACAACAAACCCCAGTCCTCCTTAAATAGCCAAAGATTCAAGTTCACTCCGTGTGCTAGATTTCCCGGGCACGCTGCCCGGAGAGCCCCTAAGAAAAGCCTCAAAAAGGAATAATTTCATCTATTCATTTTACAGTCATCTGAGACTCAAGGAAGATGAAATCAATCAGGACGGGGCTCTGCCCTGGATCACCACAACTTCACAACAAACCCCAGTCCTCCTTAAATAGCCAAAGATTCAAGTTCACTCCGTGTGCTAGATTTCCCGGGGTGAAATCCAATCTACACTTTTAACCCTCTTGTAGTCGGCGGCGCAGGAGTCTTGCTTTTGCTGCTGCTGCTGCTGCTGGTTGTTTTGCAGATGAGGGGGGAAGG
>NW_010262649.1:0-22589 GCF_000690775.1 Eurypyga helias
GTGATTCTATGATTCTATGAAGTACCACACTGCCACTTGCTCACAGCCCCCTCCTACCATCAGTGAGAATTGTCGGAAAAAGGTAAGAGAACTTTTGTGTTGAGGTAAGAACAGTTTAATGATTGAAAGTAAGTGAAATAAGATTATACTAATAATATGTGATGAAAATACTAGTAGTAGTAGTAATAATGATAATAATATGTAATAAAACAAAAGGAAAAAGGGAAGGAAAATGATACAACTGCTCACCACCAGCTGACCGACACTCAGCATGTCCATGAGCAATGATTCCCGTCCTGGGCAACTCCCCCAACTTATATACTGAGCACAATGTTTTATGGCATGAAATGTTCCTTCTGGCAGTTTGGGTCAGCTGTCCAGGCTGTGTCCCCTGCCAGCCTCTTGCAGAGAAGCAGCTGGGAAGACAGGGGCAGTATAAGAAGCTGAAAAAGCCCTTGGCTTAATGTAATCATTGCTTGGTAACAACTACAAACATCAGTGTGTTACCAATGTTCTCAGCACAAACCCAAAACACAGCCTCATGCTGGCTACTGTGAGGAAAACTGACTCTGTCCCAACTAAAACCAGCACACCTTTTAGGGTTATGTTACCTCTGAAGGATTACAAACTTTGAATGTATCTGAAGACAAAGTTCCTTGAATACACACTGTTTTTAAAGACATGTCAAAGACTTGGATCAAGAACATAAAAATGATGATGACAAGGTTATTATCAGGCTTGTCTTAAGAAGTTTCTTCTCCTAGAACAAATGAAGTCTTGCTGCAAAAATTATTGCTGCTCTGATTGCTAGGCACAGCTGCAGCACATGGTCTGTTCCTGACAGCTCTTCCTTCAACCCCCAGTCTCTTGGATTAGAAAGCATGGTTGCAATCTGTATAAATTTTTCATGACTGCCTAATTTCCAATCTCATGTCTTTACCAAAACTTCTCCATAGTCTGGAATGAAATATCATATATATTATTCCTCATTAGTGTCGTATGTGTTCAAATCAGATTCTAGAAGGAAATTAAACTAATATTTCCTTATCGACTAGACATGAATTCTTACACCATCCCAACTTCTCTCTGTTTTCTTTTTGAAAAGTTGATATTACACTGAGATCTACTTCACCCCAAACTGCAGCTTTATTTAGATATCTTTAACTGTACATATAAAGGTAAAAAGATGCCTGTTCCCCACAAATAATTGCACCCAATTCTGGTCCCAATCACAACAGCTCAATTTACTACCGCTAGAACTGAAACAAAAACTCCTATCACAGCATGCTTTTTTCTCTGAGAATTAAAAAAAAAGGCAATTATTTTAATGAATATACCTGTTTAATCTTTTGGAAAAGGTAATTCTTAAGTTAAAGCTAAGTGGAGGCTTGTCTCAAGGAGGACAAGGAGTGCAGTATATTCCAGCACCATGCGAGAACATTCATTCCTAACTAGAATAAGTAACTGTTTCCAATCAGAATGTTGACTACACCAAGACTACTACTTGCAACTTAATGATAATTGTTACTAGGGTTTTGCCAGTGACCCATTACAGTGCTGCTTCATTTGTGCTATCTAAAGGTAGCACCAATAAAGTTGGAGTTCTCTTTCAGATGTATTTTTAAATTAAAAACTCCCCAAGGCAGGCAGGGAAGGAATGATCAGAACCAGATGGAGAAGCTTTGATAGGCAAAAAAAAATCTCCAAGTTTATTTTTAAGAGTACACCTTCTGTATATATATATATCTCCATCTGGAAAGAGAAGGGATAGAAGGCAAAAAGCTGACTGCATAAAATGGGGAGATGAATTTTGGGTAAAAATAGCCAGATAGGCAAACACGCACCAACAAATTTTGAGGTCTAAGAAGGAAGGATTAGATTACAGTTCAGAAAAGTGACTGAACAGCACTTGCTGGTAGTTTTCTTCCCTAAATCATAAGATGAAATGAGAAAGGAATGAGACAGTCAATATCCCAAGTAATATCCCAGAGGTTCATCTTTCTACCTGGAAGTTTCCAGTTTTCTGCTGGCAGCATTTTCACCCAAGCCTGGGTTTGATGCTTGCACCACGAGCTGTTTTCCAATCTTCAGAGCAACACCTCAGGACTGTCTTGAAACCCTGTGATCAGAGAAAGCCAGGGAAGAAGACATCTTAGACAGGAATGTGACATCTTTTCCCATGACACTGTCTTCCCTAGATCACTTTTTCAAGGCTTACTAGAATCTTCCCTGTTCATCATTACCAAAGTGAGCATCTACCCCAGCTACTGCTGAAGTATTTTGCTGTCATTTATACTGTTAAAACCACCACAGTGTTAGTCAGGAATGTAAGATGGGCCCACAGATCCCACACAGCAATCCAAGGATGCTTTCCGTACTGCCAAATTACTTCCTCTATTCACCTACCCCAGTAAAAGTTGGTATCTATTTCCTCCATGAGTCCCTCACACTGTTGTTTCCTACCTTTCCTCCTTGACTGTTTTCCTTTCTGTGGTCTACACCACTTTTCATCTTCTCAAGCTCTTTATTTTTCTTCCAGAATTGCCAGGAATCCAAGTGCAAGTAACTGTACCAGGGAAAAATAAGCAAATAAAATGTAGAGGCCTATCAAAATGTAAATGTACAATTTAAATGTCATCCTAAACCTCTCAAACGACTCTTCAATGCAGCCTTCCTCCATCTATGCTAGAAAGTCATGTCTTGGCTATCTCTTAAATATAAAACCTTTTCTCTGAACCCGTAAAATGCTGTCTGTAATGTGAAAATACTAGAATGCATTAAGATAGCTCTATTAAAAAAACGCTGTCTCCTGATGCTCATGGTAATTAAACTCTTCTTACCTCTGAAACCCATGATTTTCTGACCAATAACTTGCAATAATCTTCTGAAAACATCATTGAGACTTTTGAATGGAAAAACTAGAGAAAACCAGCAGAATATGCACCACAGGACACTGTACTGAGCTGGCAGGATAAAGACCGTTTTGCTGACCTACACCACTACATTTTTAAGCTTTGGTTTCTATGGCTCCACAAGACAGCTTGCCTGTTATAAACTGCAGGTCAAGATACATAAGCACAGCCCAGCGACACAAACATAGGGTGTTAGAACTGAGCAGAATACTTCTAGGTAGTTAAGCACACTTCTGCGCTATTCTGTTTTTTCATCTGACAACGCTACTATTTATACGTGACGTCTGTGAGTGCTAAATGAAGTAATACTTCAAAGGAGTGAACTGAGGCAATCAGTGGGCTGTGGATATAACCCTCCAACACCAATGGTGTGCATTTGGAATCTCTTCTGTCCAGTGAGGCTTCTAGTATGAACTATAATAAATAACTTAATTAGCTATCACTACTGTGTACTGTAATTGGTAATGCTTGCTGAGTTTGAGTAAAGCAGGTTTTAAGTCAATCATTCTTGACTGAATCAAGGCCAAAATAATAAGCTCAGCACAATTTGCTGAGTTTAAATTGCAGAACCCTTTCCTGTGGACTCAGATGTCTGCATCTACATCGGTGCAAAGAACTTCAAAGGAGAGGGATAGAAGAATCTTTCTCAAGTCCCAGGGAAACAGAACAGCCAGTAAGTGTTGATGCAGAAAACAGTTGTTTCTACAAAGTAGGACAGTTTCTCTACTATTACACCAAATTACTCACAAATATTCTATTCACAGTCTACATACTTAAAATAAGGACTCACAAGCATGGCATGATGCACATCTGAATTTGCTTTTTTAAAGCCACTGCACAGCACCTTTGCTATAAGGTATGAATAGTAGCTATGGCTACACTTCCTTCCAGTTTTCTGGAACAGGCCTTTTGTCGAGTATCACAGTATCATGTCATAGAGTGGTTTGGGTTGGAAGGGACCTTAAAGATCACGTACTCCATAAGACATGGAGGTTCAGATGTCGGAACTGAAGAGGGCAGAGACCTTTTGGACACCAGACACTTTCTTCTCTATCAGGAGATTTGAGTGCTAATGCCCTTAAAATATGGAAAGGACCAGACTAACTTTTGGCACTGCAGGTAGTCTTTTTAGGCCTACTCTCACCTGGAAAGGGCTGGCATGGTTGTTCCTTAACAGATATTCAAGGCAGCTTCTCTCCCTGCTTCCAGAAGACTCATCCTGTGCACAATCACCTGGGCAACATCACCACAGTAAACCCTTACAAATTCCATGCCAACCTGCATCACCTTACCTTTCTGTTTGACTTGTGGTAGTGCATCACTGAGAGGATGTAACTTGGGCTTTAAACAGAATCTAGGAGGAGTAGAGCAGATGCTTTTTCCTTTGGTTTTCATCCAGAATCTGATCAAAGGGCCGGATAAGGAGATAGATAATACAATTTCTGTCAACCAGTCTTGCAGTCGAATGAGAATTTCTTCACCATTTTCTCTTCGTGTCTTATTTCTTCATCTGTTTCCCTGGAAATGGTATATGAAGCCCAGCCATCTAATTTTTCTACTCCTCTCTCTGTGATGGGACACTAAATGTGTCTTGTCCAAGAGCTCTGTGAAGACTGATTTAATATCCTCTGATTGCTGCCTGAATTCTGACAGTTTCATGGGCCTTGAGATGGTTAAAGAAACAAAACACATTAAATTCTAAGTCAGTTGTGCCAAGCAAGTGTAACTAACAGAATTATTCTTCTTTAAACTTCACATTTACTGACTACACCTTCCGTTGGACTCTGTGTAACAAAGTCCAAAACTCTTTCTGAAATGTGAATTCCAAAATGTCAATACTTAACTGTTTCTGAACCACCATATTTTTTCGTTCGATCGTTTGTGACTTGGCCACATTCCATTCTGCAGTATCTCCTCAAAACTCCTACTAGTCCCACAGTGACACTAGGAACACTGCTTGCCTGTACGCCACTAGTCATTTGCCGTTGCATTAGCAGCCTTAGAAGAAGGAATCATGTTGTGAAACGTCTTCTAAGGGAAACCAGGAGCAAATAACCCTTCACATCCCAGCGCTGAGAATACATTCCCATGATGCAGAGTCTCCTTTCAGGTTTAAGTCTTCCAACCAAACTATCTGCTTGAATAGTTTGTTCTTGCTTCCCCTCCTCAATGTTACAACAAAGCACGTATTTTCATGACTTGAAAGGTAACAGAATCAGACAGATCGAAGGACAAACTTCCAGCACAGTGTTCTTTGGCAGTGTGTGCACTAGAGAAGTGCCACAGGAGATGCAGATGAGATCACCTCTCGGCAGCGGGCTGATTATCACCGTGTACCGAGTTGCACTTTGTTCAAGGAAGTCCACCAGATCTATTCCAACCCTTGCAAGAGTGTTTCGAAGAGAAATGGAGGATGAACACAAGTAGAGTGATATACACAATGATAAAAGCAGTGTTTCAAAGTTTCAGGCTGGGAAACAACCGACTTCTCATTTCATTCTTACGGAAAAAGACAGAAGTTGACAGAAATCCTACCAGGATCAATGGCTATTGCACACTCTGCCTTTTTAATAATCTGTCAGCACTTCAAACTTCAAAACTACAGAAGGTTTCCAACTTCCTAAATATTGCTAATGCACTCTGCACAAATGCAACAGCATCAGCTTCATGCATTAAGCAATTTGCATACAGTTCTTCAAAGTATTAGAAGTAGGGGCAAACTAATGCACAATGTATAAAGGTTGTTGTAGAGATTAGTTGTGCGTTTTTTCCAAACTTAAGTGACATTTAAATACACAAGGAGCATCCAGGCCAAGAAGTTGTTCCCGTTCACATTTGTGAAAGAGGCGAAGAACAACAAATGACTTTGCAATGAAAAAAAAAGTAACTTGTTTATACGAGCAGTAGATAATGGTATTCACATAATGTAACAACCCACTTTTTAAGGGGACTCAGACCACTAAGAAGTTGCACTTCATTCCAGAGCTGAAAGAAGAAAGAGAAGGAAGCCTCTGCAAAGCCCATCCATCACATTCTTCTTTTACATCAACGAACTTCTGAGCCGAAGTATAGAGATATGTTTACATTTTCAAATATCCTTTGTGAAGTGACATTTATTAACAAGCTTGGCACAGAGTAATCTCATTGTGAGAAGACACTGACAATCTCATTTTCTCAGTGCCTCACTAATGACACTGGCAATGAGTGAAGTCTCAGTGCTTATAACTAGTGAGAAACAAAATATTCACTAAACAGAATCATGTAAGTCAATAATACAAATTGGGATATAAGAAAATAACTGATTAAATTATACCTCACAGAGTATGTATTGTAAGGATTATTCCTTCCCTTCTTCCCTCCCCCTTATCTGTAATACTTTGCAAAAATTCGTAAGCAGATTTGTCTTAGCTTCGAGTACTGTACATATCCACATCTTCTGGGCTGGACTGACCATGGTCCATAAGTTTTGGATCAGGCTTAAATTTTGGTGTCTTCACTGTTCCTGTTAGAGAGATTAATAAAATTTAATTAAAAAATACGTATATCTTTGAGCCATAGAAAAAATGCTTACTGGCATATTTTGAGAACCACTGTATTACCAGCACAAGATACAGGACGATGATGGCACGTTGCAGTTGTTAGCATACAGCAGTGGATGGAGAGCAGCTCTTCCTCCCACTCTCTGTACTTCAGTGCTACTTTATACTTTCATACTAACTCTATACTTTAATACTACTTTAATACACAGCAGGGTGAAAGAAGAAGCAGTGATGCTTTGCCCTGCGCATGGAAAGGAAGGGAAAGGCTGGGTCATGGAAGAAAACCTCCAGTCTTTCTTCACCCACTGCTCCCAGGAGCACAGCTGTCTCCCCAGACCAACTGAATCAGTACCTTCTCTGAAGCTGCTGCCACATGGTAAGAATTCCAGATTAGGACAAAGACTCTCACCTAGTTTCACTTCATGACTTCCAAAAACAATGAACTGAGTTTACGAAGACATTGAGCCCTCACGCTCACCCCGAATGACAATGTGCAAAGACTGACACATTTAATGATTCTGTAATTCCAGAGCATCTAAGAGAATGTGGAGGCAGGTATTCTAGGACTGTGCTCCAACTACTAGTCTGCTGCTTTTCCAGCTAGACCAGTTGGTTTAATTAAGGGTGCTATATTCTGCCGAAAGCTTTGCCCTGTTTGGACTAGTGAAAATAAACACCTCTGACAACACAGATTGATTTAGGGCATGGACAGTTTTGGCAGTGTTAGGGACATGAGCTAATTCCACCCAGGAAAGCAAAGACAGAAGATACGCTTATACATAAAACCACTAAAGACAGCCTGGCATGAAGGGCATGTAAAACCAGATCAAAGCAGTCCATAAACTAAATCAGAAAAAATACAGGGGCAAAGCAAAGAAAGATGTGAATCTATATTATAGTGAAAATAAAGGGGATAAACATTTAAAAACCCATCCAAATATGTTCTGCTTGCTTTCCAGAAAAAAAGTGTTCTGGTAGAGAACACAATAAAAAGAAGTAAGCAAGTTTAAGCAAAGAGCAAAATCGGGAAATTGTCCCTACAATAGGTAACAATATTTTAAGCCAAATTTAGTTATCGTTGAGGTAATTCCACTATTTCTCTTAGCAACTGGCCTATCAAAATAGCTGTATGTGAAATATGCTGTTACATGATGCAGTCAATTACCTCAACCACTTAAGATGCACAAAGACAGCCATTGCAAGAAACCTAGCAAAACCACTGAAAGTGGGGAGGTTTAGATTGGGTATCAGGAAGAAATTCTTCCCAGAGAAGGTGGTGAGGCACTGGGACACGTTGCCCAGCGAAGCTGTGGATGCCCCATCCCTGGAAGTGTCCAAGGCCAGGCTGGATGAGGCTTGGAGCAACCTGGTCTAGTGGAAGGTGTCCCTGCCCATGGCAGGGGGGTTGGAACTGGATGATCTTTAAGGTCGCTTCCAACCCAAACCATTCTGTGATTCTGTGATTCCTCTTCACCAGTATCTGCCCACAGAGAAATGAACAGTAATTCAAATCAGCTGCCCTCACAGAAATCCAGCAGTAATCCTTTAAATCATACTTAGGGTATTTGACAACAGACAGATAACTTAAGAGTCAGTATTTAACAGCAGTACTTGATGATACCATCTCATTGCTAGCAATATGGGATATGGTCCACACCCCAGGGGATGAAAGAAAACATTACTGAGAAAGAACAACAAATACATAAGAATTCTGGTACTGTGACAGGGTCCACAGTGAGAAAATGATCACCTCCCTGAGGGTCTGAAGCATAGATCAGATGACAGTGTGTACAGTATACTCTCCAGAATAATGTGCTATGGCAGTGTGCTCCATTTTAAAGCAAGGGTAACTACAGAATTAAGTCAAATCATTCAGAATTTGCCTTGGATTTGCAAGTTGCCCTGAGATTATGCTTGAAATTTTTACTTCACCTGATGAAGGCACTGGATCTTTATTACTCCAAGACTCTACGGGAGAAGATTCTGTTCTAGTAAATGATCTCGCTTCAATAGCAGCCTCGGGTTTTGTACGAGGAGTTTCTTTCTTTTTCTTATCTTGTGTAACTGATTTTGCCTCTTCCTGCAGCTGCGAACCAAACATTAATACCAATAACGAAGGTACAAGGGTATATCCTTAATACATGACTGCAAAATAAAGCTTTCACTTCTGAAATCTTGTATTTTATGAAATTATTTTCAGACACAACATCATACAGTGATATTCAACTAGCAATGTTAAAGTCAGCTGCGTGCATGGGACACAGCCGGAAAAAATACAATGCATGAAAGAACCCCACCGTTCAGATACAGTAGCTTCAAATTCACATGCAGGCAAGCTTACGCTGTCCCGAGCGCACGCTTCAGTCTGATACCCAGCTTTTACCCGAGACCCTCAAAGTACTTCACGGGGGAGTCATCTACAGATGAGGAACCTATAGTCTTACAGAAGACTGCAACAGCATCCAGTTTTTACACAACACTTACTACCCTTAGTTAAAAGAACATGGAAAGATAAATCACAGTAACACCTGAGTAATCATATAAAAAATAATATATTGTTTTGGGAACAGGCTTTACTGAGGGGAAAAAGTAAAGTTAATAGAAACTGTCTTTAACCACATCAACTCTTGTTTTGCTCTCATTTTAATTACCTTTATCTGAATCTCATTTTCAAAATTCAGAATTCAATTTGCACTCCTCCGTGGAAATAAAAGGTGAGGACTGCATACAAATAACAACCATGAATTTAAAGCAAAATACTTCTAAATGTTAATGTGACTGAGAAACTTTCATTTTCTTTAAAATGAGGAAAAAAAAAAATCACTGTACTACGTCTGTCAGATGTTCTTAAATTTCCACTGCAGAAAAACTCTTTCAGGTTGCAGAAACAACATGTTTAATTCTAGGATGCACTAACCCAAATTCCACGTGTAATTTACAGGAGGTTAACATTCCCCTCTACTTAGCGCTGGCAAGGCCGCGGGTGGTGTACTGTGTCCTGTTTCGACCACCTCACTTAAATAAAACCAACGATAAAACCACACAGAAAAAAAACCCCTAAAAACAGGAAAAGGAGAGAGAGAAACTAGAGAAAGGTGAGGGGAGAATAAGGATTATGTTAGAGTTAGAAAGTATGCTCTGTAAGAACAGGCTATAGTAGGGTGAAGATAGTGACAAAAGCCATGACAAATTTTCCATCTGTAAGGGGTCAATATAAAGAAGTTACTGACCATTTATTCACTGTGGCTGCAATGAGAACAGGATGAGAAAAAAAAAATGAGACACAGACAATTTATATTACAGGGTAATTAAAACAGACTACCTGGAAGGGTTGTGGACTCTCCTTCGCTGATGTGTTTTAAGAATAAGCTATTCATACCTACTGTAATTCTGCATGTCTAAGGACCAGGGCTTGAATCAGAATGGGTTCTTTTTGTCAAGATCAAAAATGAGCAATAAGAGAAACTCAGTCTTCTCTTACACATCTTGCGTGTACGGCGGGGTCTCCATAGCTATCGGTCTGAAAGCTGTTGCAAACATGACACTGAACACTGAAGTTACAGAAATATCAGAGGGGTTTTTTTGCCTCCCTCAACACAATTAATCATCTTTAACAGCATCAGAATACTACTTGACTTTCTCAGTTCTCCTCCCTCTGAATTCGTGAGTTAGTCATTACTTCAGAAAGCCTACCTTGGGGATGCCTTCCTGTGTGGCCCACAGCGATCGCACAGCTTCGTAGGTCTGACGGCTTGCAGAAAATAGCTTCCTCCCTGCTACCTGTGCATTTTAGACAAATGTAACAATGACAGCTTCAAAAATACTAAGATACATAGGCCATTCAAATGAAACAAATCTTATTTGCCTGAAAACATGCCTGACCCCACACTAAAACATTTCACTCATCTACTTTTCAATATCTGGTGCATAGTTCTCTCACATCAAGCAAACCTTAAGTAACGTTCAAACTGGTACTAGAAATCCACAGGCAGCATTCACACGCTACACCCACCCATCAAAATTAAATCAAAACACAAACAGCGTTTTGTCAGTGTCAGCGCAATAGACTGGAGCAGCAGTTTTAAAGGCTCCAAACTTGTCACACTCTGCTGGAAATGCTCAAAGACAGTAACACAAAAGGAAAAAGCCCCAAAAGATGACCTGACACATGTCAGTGAACAGTGCTTTGCTTTCCAGATGGCCAAATCCTTCTGCCTATTTTCAAAAAGTAATTTGATACTGCAGTAACCATGGAGTACCTTTACAAACGGGCTGTAGCAACTGAAAACTTCACAGCTGCAACTACAAAAAGCTGTGCAAAAGGTGATACATAATGTAAGTAGATAAGAAACAAGGATTTAGCCTTCTGAGGTGGGTCATTACATAACATTCCTGTTTATTTCTCCATCTTCCAACCCTGAAATTTAATACTTATGAAAATAAGCCAAGAAATCGCACTGCCTCTTGAGAAACCATAATCCTCATTGTCTTCCATATAAAAATACCCCCAATGTATCAGTTTAGCAATGTAAGATTGTGTACAGATTTTAACCACACTATAGGTCTTTGTGGTGTCTTCTTAAGGATCATAGAGGCATAGAATCACAGAAAGGTTTGGGTTGGAAAGGACCTTAAAGCCCATCCAGTTCCAACCCCCCTGCCATGGGCAGGGACACCTTCCACTAGACCAGGTTGCTCCAAGCCTCATCCAGCCTGGCCTTGGACACTTCCAGGGATGGGGCATCCACAGCTTCTCTGGGCAACATGTCCCAGTGCCTCACCATGAAGATGATCTTCCTGATCTCCAATCTAAACATCCCCACTTTCAATTTAAACCCGTTACCCCTTGTCCTGTCACTACAGGCCCTTGTAAAAAGTCTCCCCCAGCTTCCTTGTAGCCCCTTCAGGTACTGGAAGGCTGCAATAAGGTCTCCCCGGAGCCTCCTCTTCTCCAGGCTGAACAAGCCCAATTCTTCCAGTACTCAGGAAGTAAAAAAATACCAAACAAAACCACCCCACTAAAATTAGTAATAGTAACAACTGATTCATCCTGATGGAAAGTTAGAGATTCAGTAGTAGTTTCCTCAGTCAAATTTCAGGATAATGTTTCATAAATCTGTCAAAACTTAAATCTGATCATTTAACCAAGAGGCTGCTAAGTCCTAGAACAAACATAACTAACAAAACCAAATTTTCCTCATCAACTTAACAAAGAATTCCGGTTTTCAACTATAAATACAAAGTCCATCAAGGAATTAGGAAGAATTCTTCTGAAGCAGTACGTACTTTTCTAAATAGGGAAACACTGGGAAACTATAGAGAAGGGAGAGATCTACAGACTTTATATCCTGCTTTTCAATTAATTTTTTGTGTAGAAAAGTACTATGTGTAAACAATTCTGGCATGAAAAATATTAAGCACAGCTCTGCTTTTCTACATAAATAGCTAAGACATGTTTCTAATCAGGTAGATGACTGCAAGATGACAGGAACTGGAAAACAAGGAATTCTAACAAGAGATGCAATTGTACAGTATCTCAAATTGCATATCTATCAAGTTTGGCAAGGCTTTGGTTTTTATTCACTTTTATTTCAGCAAGATAAAATAATCTTCATTCATTTGAGAAATGAGGATAAAAAATGGAGAGGCTATAGAGCTGCATGTTAAATGCAGTTATTTTATTCATGTTTTATAGTTATGCAACTGACGCCTGTGATGCATTTTATGTTTTAATGAAGATGCATGTGAATTCTGACTCCCAGTCCCACCATGCTTAATTCAGGTGAAAGGGGAATGCTATGATTAAATCTACTGTTAATTCAATATTAAAATATGAGTAAACTTACCTTAGCAATTACCACTGACTGAGCAGGGTAACAAACAGAAGTTCCTAAAGCAGTAAGTCCCAACGGATAAGCAATTCTCTTAAATCGAGAATCTGTATAAAGCCAAATATTTCAAATTAATTAAAGAGTGATGCAGTGTAAAGCTAAGCAGTTGTATCAACTAAATGCAACTGTTTAACCTCTGGCCACTGTTTACATCACACTTATCCCCCTAACAGCTGGAGAAGTGAATAGAGGGTGTGATTACAGTTTAGTGCAGTAAGGTTTGCAGGACAGACCGATACTCTGAACACTGGTTTCTTGAATAAAAATAATCCCAAATTAGATTTTCCAACACTGTGGGAAATGAGGTGGTCTGTGTCACTTAGGAGCTGCTGTGGTTCTTCACTAGCTCCATGCGCTCTCTCTTGAGGACACAGATTGCAGAACTTGAAGCAGCCTGGAACCTGGGGCCTCTTTGTTCATATGTGTGAAGTGCTGGGCCAGGCTCAGGCTCCTGTCTGTTGCCAAGGAGCCCTGATGACAGCTTCCAAACCCTGGTCTTTTTTTTTTTTTAATCTGTCCAGCAAACAATATCAGGGATACAAGAAGAATGCCCTTACTAATCTGCCATTATTCTGATTAACCCATTTGGTCTGTGAAATATTCAGACACACACTTGGGTATTACAGACAAACATTTCCTGAACAATACTTCCTAGCAGGTTAAGTATTACTCCTCTAATATTTATCTTGACAGCAAAGGTGGTTTTATCTGTTAAATTACTCTTTTGACTTCCAAGCTGCTGAAACCACACCTTCTGATGTGTATTCTCCTGTACCTCTTAGACAAATGCCAACATCCTTTAGCTCTTTCACATTCCCTTAGGTTTTGCTGTATTCAGTAACCTTTCACACACACATTGTTTTTGAAAACCAACAATGAATAAACTCGTAGAACAAGTGTTCTACTTGGAATTTCTGTTGATTCCACCATTAAAAATGTCCTGTGCTGTCTATAAGGTCTTAGCCAGCTTCTAAAAGAAATATTTAATAATGTCCTTTAAATTGATCAGAACGGATTTTTTACTGGTTACATTTTCCTATGTTTCAGAAAAATCTTTTGACCATTAAAATTACCACATGCTACATATTCAAGACACCAATAAGGAAAATAAGCAAAAGCCCTACCTCTTCTTGCCAGCACAACACCAGCAAAGCCTGACATTGTGATTACACCCACTTTGGGAAGAAATTCTGGTGGCGGATTCTTCAGGTAAACATAAGCATCTTAGAATTAAAAAAACAAAACAAGACTAAGGAAAAAGAGAGGCACAGCAATTAAATATCTACGCTTTTTTTTTTCCATTTCCCACTTAAGAAATAAACACGGAAGTAAACTTATAAATATCCCAAACTGGAAATAGTCCAAGACTGGATTTTTTGTTAACGAATGAACATGCCTTATTTTCCAGGTGCATACTCTGCAGTCTGTGTTAGACAGAACCCAAATCACAGTCCTCAAAACACAGCTGCAAAGTTAACAATTTTTCTCCATAGGTACTTTTTGGTGTATTTTATAAAATGTTAGTCCTTAATAAAGGAAAGGGGACACTAAGCTTGAATGCGTATCGTGCTTGTAACCTGTGTTAGAATTAAGAAACCGTTTTTATAATTAAGACAGGTTGTAGCATTTCCATCCCTGAAGATGTTCAAGACCTGACTGGACAGAAACCTCAGCCGCCTGCTTTGGCCCTGCTTTAGGCACTGAGTGGACCAGGTGATCTACAGAGGTGCCTCTATGGAGATAAATCTCCCTAGATATTCCAACCTCAGTGACTGTGATACTATGATTTTAAGAACAAAGCTAAAAATCAGAGGAATAAGAAATACTATTTAAATGGTCATTTCTCTAATTTGAGAACAAAAATGAAAATCCATAGAATTAACAGCGGTCCCAGGATTTTTTCCCCTCACATGTGTGCAAAGCATTCCAGTGCACTCCCTTTCCACCTGCTTCCCCTCCTTCCCCCTGTAACCAGAATTTGCTGTTTCAATCATCAAAGTTGCAAGGGGAAACAACAGAAAATGCTCATTTCAGAAATATGTGACTTGCCTACCTTTTCCAAATTGAATTGAATCCATTATTCCATTTTTAACAAAGACAAAAGCATCCTACAAAACCAAAAAAAGGTCAAAACCTTTGAAAAGCAGATGTTTTCAGTACAAAGCTACTCAGTTATACATATGGCTCAGTTCAATGCGACAAAGAAATATATAACTTCACAAATACCAAACTACATCAGTGAAGTTCTACAGAGGCTGTGCTGACACCTATCCCCTTTCTGACTACTGTATTTATATCTGTGAAGAATTCCATCCATATTTAATAATTAAAAAAAAAAGTCTCTTTAACATAGTAAGATCGTAGTAATAATTGACATTTCAGGAACAAAACTGTAGGGCAGCAAAACACTTGAACACCAACTGTATAACATAAGAAAATTCAATTAGAAAATACAATCTCCTCTTCCCTAGAGAGATTTACCCAGTAAAACGGACTTTTAGTCAGTTTAGTCTTTTAGTCTGCAAAAATGGTGCTCAGTTTCACCAAAGATAAGCAATACTGATTTGGTCTAAGGCATGTTCTCAACTAGGTTGCATTCCTCCCTTCAAATTGGTCAATCTATTTCATGACAAGTTTTACTTTATCCAGAAAAAAACTTTTCTACTAGCCCATTATTAGTATCATTGTCCTCAGATGGCTTAAAAAATCTGAGTAAACACACATTCTTTAGGAGATTAATGAAGAGTAGCATTCCGAGTGATCTCACCATCATTTGTTTGCAGCACTACGGAATTTGTACCACCAGAGGTCACTGCTAGTCAACCTCTGACACTCTCCCTTGGAGAGTAAGGGCATAGAAAAGCTTGATACATACTTATAACTACATTATTTCAGTCACCGACAAAATTCTCACCGGTCAATGGAATCAATATTTACAGAAAATACCGGAAGACGTTTCGATTTCCTTGCTTTTTTTAAAATAATAGGGTCTGGTTTGTTCGGCAGAGAAAAATACGGTATAAAATTTCTTATACTAACAGCAGCCAGGGTAAAAGTTGTCATTTACCAGCAGTTCGGAGAAGGACAACAGGCATCACATTTTATTCTGTGCCTCAGAATAGTCAACAGCAGAGCTGTGAGGTATTTTAGATGACTATTTAGCAACAGCCTGTTTAACAGTTATAATGGAGGCACTCAGTTTGTCTTTCCTGAAGTACCTACATCAGGACTTTCAACCTGCCCTTTGGAAGCAGCTCGCTCTCTTTCCATGGACTGTACCTGGAATTTCAGACTCCTAATTGCTATCAAGTTCTGCTGGCAAGAATGTGCCTACGTAACTCCTGCTGTAGAAGTTAACCAATAGATATTTCTGAACCTGACACTGGGGGTTGGCCTAGATCCAGTTTGGCATTGACTGAAACAGACCTCTTTGATCTCACTGCCTTTTGGCCCGGAAAATAAGAACGACCAGGTTCCCTGTTACAAGCACAGTAGATAAAAATGAGAAAAGGGTTTGGTTTCGCTTCTTAAAATACAGGTGTATGCGAATACAAGGGACTGCAAAAAGAAGCCCAAACCAACCCCCAGGGTGAAGTATGCTGGTTTTTTCATTGGTTTATTCTCGTGTCGTCAGGCATCGCAGGAAACTTTGGATGTGAGTGTTTCTTACCTTCCACCATCCAACATAGCGACCGGTTGCCTGTCTTACTGAAGAAAATTGCTTCTGCAAGTGACCAGGCTGTTCTTCAATGTATTTGGATTTCAGAGGGGGTGGAGAGTAAATTGGAAGCTGGAAAGAAAAGCGTAACTACTGCAGGGAGATAGTTTTGTATACTGATTCGTATCTACACTGACTAGTGTTTTGTCAAGACTATAAACCCTCAGTGTTCCCACTAGAGCAAGTAAAACCCCTGTATCAATGAATGCTCTTTTGTATTTACAGACTTACGTTACACAAGTGTGACTACGGGTTAATTCTTTAGAAACGAAAACTGAAAGTACTGTGTAGGTTCTAAGAAGCAGAATTACAGAGTATGATAAAAATATCTTTTATTCAGAAAAAGCACAAGCAAGAATAGTTGGAAGATACACAAATGTATTACTAGAAATTGTACAATAGAAAAAGACTATTATCATCAGTATTAGGCTCTTTTGCCTTTTCTGGCTTCAGTGTGGAAATAATGTTATCATGAAAGTGAGATAAAACTTCACTAACTTACCATTGCAACACTTCATGTTTTATTTGTGTTACAGTAGCCAGTTACTTAGGAGGCAACTTTTATTATCACACATTACTTACCCATGTATTTTATGTACAGGGTAATATAATTCAGTGGGAAGAGATAGCATGCTGCAGATTCTTCTTGATTCATTTTAGAGACTGACAAAGAGTGAGATTCTTACCTGACATGGCTTCACCAGCTGACCTTTTGATTCCTTTTCTGTTGCTGCATACACAGTAATACCTGCAAAGGGCAGACCTGAGGGAACAGCTGCCAGCTTTGCCACCTGGGACAGATGGATGAGAAAAGGGAGTCTTAATGCAGAAGTAAAAATTTCCCTCCAGTAAAGTGTGATTTTACTGTTGTGTTGTGCTTGATCAAATACGGGCTTAAACAAGCCACTTTTAAAACCTTTTTAAAATTATATACTTTTTAGAAGCCTCTTCTTGGACCAAGATTTTCTCAAATTACAGTGGTAAAGAAAAAGCTAGAGATCACTGACAACAACAGTTGTGTCTAAAACATCAGAAAGAGTTTTGTGTCCAAAGCCACTCTGATGCTTCCATCATCCCTTAAGGTAAACCAGGTTCTAATCCATTCCACACACAGGTACTCCGAGTCAATGAATGACTCCCTTGTTTCAGCATACAGCACCTCGATTTTATTTAGAGGAATTCTCCATGACATCAGACAAAACGTCATCTCCTTTCCAATTCAGAGAACAGTTCAACTGTTGGCTGTTTGGAACAACTGTGTCAACAACAAATGAAAACGCACGGTAATAACTGCAATTAAGAATCACCTGCTTAACCTTTCAAATCACGTAGGCTACCACGTAAACTACAGAAATCTGGCTTTAGTCACGACAGCTTGATGGCTGCTTAGACAGTCAGTTTGGGAAAAACCACCACATACGACACAAAGTTTAAACTCAAATACGTGAACGTTTGTAAATGACTGCCTTCAGACTGCAGCCAGAAGTGGTGTCAATCACGCTGGCAGGCCACATTTTAAAAAACCTGCCACCGCACGTGAAAAGCACCTGCAGCTTCAGTAGATCATGGTTCCTTCTACCTCAGTAAAGACTTTTCTGTTCTGTTCTTCACCTGAAGCATTTTTTTGAAAGTTCAAAAGTAAGTATGAAAAGCATTCCTAGGATCTGCACAGAGATGATGGTGGTGGCAAAGTGCCAGAAAACAGAGAAAAGTAGGAAAAAAACAACTTGATTTGGGGAAATACCTTCAATCCTTAGTATAAAACTACTATATCCTCATTGTTTTCTCAGCTTTCCATTGGAAATACCCTGTCAAAGGAGTGGGATTTCCTCCATAGCATTTGGTTACAGTAATGAACACAACGAATGTGAAGAAATGCAAAAGCACCACCTGGAATTAGCTCAGGTTCACGAGCCATCAATCCCATGCAGATTAAACTACTGAAGACAGCAAAACACCATCACTTCTGAAGTAACCTGGGGGATCATCAGAGCGAGACTTTCAGATCACACACTCACAGCGAAACACAAAGCCGCAGGGGAACAACGGGGGACGCTGGAACGATGAGAGGACTGCTATGGAAGAAGGGGAAGCAGACAATTCCAGAGCTGAGAGCTGCAGGATAAAGCGAAAGACCATTCTTCAGGTGCATTTTATCGCATGGCAGGCTCTGGGATGGAAGGGTTACTTCAGGTTTTTCTATGGTTACAGTCAATTAAAACACATTCTCCCTGCTCTTTCCCATACAACCAGGGTGCCCCTCTCCTCTCCTGGAGCATAAAACCTTCCCGTCAGCGGAATTATCGCACCACCCCACAAGGCTGCTACTGGCTACCACTTATTTCATGCTTTTCTTCAATACAGAAAAGGTAGGAGAAGGTGTAGGACTGAGCGCCTTCTGCTCTGAGAAACACGACCCCAGCGCTTTTTCTCTTCAGGCCAGGCTGATGTCACGGGACTTTGGTAGTGCAGCCGTGTAGCTGGGAGCCTCAAAACCCCACAGCCTGGAGCCACACCTCCAGCAGAGCCAGGCTGGCAAAGCTCTCACTGCACACACCATCGCGCCGGCCGGCATGTGCTGTTTTCTTAATTAACAGCACTGACACCCCAAAATACCTTCCCTCTGCAGATGGACGTGATGTATAACAGGCCGGGGGTGGCACTGATAGGGAACTGCTAGACATGGCTACCAGATGAAAGCTGGGGATACGGCTCTGAGCTGCAACAGGAGTGCCAGCCAGGAGAGGTGGGGACAGCAGGACAGCAGAGACTGAGTGAGCTGTTCCCAGAGCCTGGCAGGCGGGCGGTGACTCAAGGGCAGGAACCCGTGAGCTGCTGCCCGTTCCCTCACCTGGGGAGGGAGGGAGAGAGGGGAGTGTACACACACCATACACGCACACAGGTGTGGGAGCAGACACTGCAAGCCAAGCCAACAACACATCTGTAACTGGAGCAGGAGAGAGGGGGAGATACCATGGTACTGCTACCACGGCACCATGATACCTTCATGGGACTGAAGAACTGTTTTTCCCACGCTGAGCTCGCTGTGCTGGCAAGTGTGCACAGGGTCGGAAGGAAGAGCAGAATGTAGAGAGACAAGCCCTACCCCTACGAACATACAGCCGTGCTGATATCGCCCATGCTGACCAGCACTGTGAAAAAACCCGGCGAGTCACACGTTGACAGGAGGTTTAACATAGGGCGTTCACTACCGTTAAACACCGACGATCTAGCAGGCTGACCTCAGCTCAGGTTAGGACTGCTACGCTGAGGAGTACTTGCCATTTCTCCTTGCGGTGCCTCCCGTGAGCATCTCAGCAGAACGAGGTCACCAGCAGGCTCTGCCGACCCAGCTGTGCCCAGCGCCGGAGAGCGGCTCTCCCAGCGCTGAACGGCCCAGCATATAGAAAAGAGGCGAGAGAGGACGGCAATAATCAACAGAGGAGCCAATTAACACTGTAACTCTCCTTCTGATAACGTTGCTTAGATCAAACACCAGCCTGAGCTACAGAAAATTATCTATAAAGGGTCACCCATCCTCACAGAAAAATCTGCATTATTAAAGGCAGCTGTTTAAAGGATATCGTAATTCAGCCTATTCCGGCACGCGATGCTACAAGACAACATGCCAATGTTCAGTAAACAGTCGAAGAAAAATAAAATTTAGAAGTGAGAAACTGTGGAAAAGTTATTTTGTTCACTTCATGGATTCGATGAATTTGTTTGAGAAATTCACAACGGAGTTTATTGTGCCGGTTGCAGAAGAGGAAGCTGCACCATGACTGATGAAAGCAGCCCAATTCCTGGCTGACAGTAATGGCTTTACGTTTTGGATGCCTGAAGACAAATGCATAAATGTTTAAAAACCCGAGTGAACAGCTGTACTATCTAACATTTATGCTGGCCCAACTATTCCAAGAAGGTTTCACTCTTTTCTACTGAAATCACAAAGAACTGAGGTGAAAGAAAAGCAACGTCACCCTGACTACCCTGAAGAGGCTTTTGGCATTGAGCTGTTGCTCCTTCTCCTTTACCTAATGAGTAACACTAAAGAGACCTCAACCAGCTAAGTTGTTTCTATTATTAGTTTTAATTATTTTATTAAAAATTATTTGAAAGGATACTATGTATTAAAGAAGGAAAATCATAAATTGTTTACCTGAAGAAATAGAGGTATTTTACCTATGAAATCTTCTAAGAAATTATTGAGAAATAAGAAATGGCAGGATCATGTAGTTCTATCAACGACTAGGAAAGAAGTACAGAGGAAAACATCTGCAACAAACTCGAGCTGTGAAAAATGCTGAAATTAGATGGTCAACCAGTAGGATGACCCCAGAACATCAGTCAACAACCGACTCAAACCATCAACCAAAATAATCTTTTCTTTTGTGAATTCAGGAAATAATTTACTTTTTTTTTTTTTAACTGAGAAAGTTAAGTTCAACATCTGCTCTGCATTTTCCTACTAGGTCTGCGTTTACCTGAACCGACGCTCTGACCTCAGCCCTCTGAAACTTAATGGGAAGAAAATCACCCAGTCCCTAATGGTAACGGATGTAAATCCCAGCAGCTCCAACAGCTTGAGCCCGGAGCACACCTTCTGGCCATTAGTTCAGTATGGACACAGGCCTAACTATCACCAGAATCACAGCTATTAGCATTTATCAGCCTTAATGCTCTGGACGGGGGGGAAGGTCAGTGCAAGAGTGAGTTTCCTGCAGCACCACTGCCAAGCTGCTGACCCTGCCGTGGGGCTGCAACACCCGCCGGCAGCAGGCTGGGTTGTTGGCAGGCGTAAAAAGCACACCGGTTATTTCAAAGCACTGAACAGCGCAGACGAACAGACACGGCCTCGTTTCTGATGAGAAGACTGACTAGCAGTCATTTCCTGCAGACATTTATTGTATGCTCTCTAGCAGAAGTTGTTAGAGCTATGCCTTTTAATAGCAGAGCTAGCGTAAAACTAATCACAGCGTAGTAACAAAGCTGTCAAATGTACCTGCACCGTGCTGACTTCAAGCCTTTGCATTTCAAACACTTCACTCCAAAGCGTTAGAATCTTACCAAAGATCAAAAACAGAGTCCCTAAAACAAAAATAGAAAGCTACATCAAGAATTCATTATCTCCAACTCAAAACGATGCAGAATAAAAACTCAAGCATAATAAAACCACCTTTAATTTATGCTAATCTCCAAGACCTTACATATTGTTTCTCCCTGACACTGCAAATCCTGTCTACTCGCCTCAAGAACTGGAAGGACACTTGCCCTGAAGGTAGGAACAGGCCCCAAAATTAAAACGGGTAATCAAAGGAGTAGGCTGTATGCACAACCCCATGCGTGTACGTAAATACATACGTCTTCTCCATCCCCAACTCGGAATCGACTAGCCAGATTAAAACAGGATTAACATTTTAGCAGCTACAGCATGTCATGTTTTCAGTGGAGAGCTGTTACTCAAGGAGTAAGAGGCACGGGTTTATGGTTTCCTGCTACCACTTGGATGTCTTGAGGTAAAAGTTACAGGAGACATGACAGTTGTCAGAAGTTTCTAGGCCAAATCCAGCATTTTAATTTGGATATGTATTTATTTACAAATCTCTAATGACAATTAAAACAAAAGCCACGAGTGGTACAGAGCATCCTCCAGCTCAACTTACTGATACTCCAAGGATGTGGTTTTAATCTTTGCCTGCCAGAAGTAATCCACGGAGAGTGAAAACTGAATAAAACTCACAATTTTTTGTAGTAAATAATAAAGAACACACAAAGTTACATCACTCCACCAAAGGCACCGAATCACTCAGACTTACGTACTACATTACTTCAGGATCACCCAGGGAAACAGCGAAGCCAAAGTTTCTTTTTTTCAGGTACCTGTCTCATAACAAACTATGGTAAAATGCTTCGTTTGCATTCCTTTGGCTGCCCTCCTTTGCATAATCTTTTTCTTTGCGGGTATACACACATTTTAAGTGCTTTGCCACAGTAAATATGAAGATTCATGCGAGAGCAACCTACGTATCCATTTCACTATGAAAACTGATAAACCTGTCTAAAAAACCCAACACTCCCTAAACGCTTGCTCTTTACAGGCACCTTTCGCCCTGTTTGACGGCACTGTATTAGCTCCACAATTAGAGACATTTTAGATACTTGTGACCTGTTAGTTCGTAGCAGCGTGACTGTAGCATCCTTGTCGTAGTGATGGTGTAACACCACGCTTTACAACGCCGCTGCCAAACTAGGATCCTGACACGTCACCTCTCCAGTCAGGAGCTGAAGGCGATGCAGGAGCTGTACGTAGATGCGGAACCACCAGCTGAGAAGCACTTTTGTTTCCGGCTGTGCAATTTAACCACTCTGGAACCTCAACCTCCGCACGGGAGCAAACCCCACGGAGACCTCTTCCTTCCCTACTTCTTCTGAGCCGGCGGCTGGGGGCGGAAGGGACGTTCCCGCTCTGCTGGAGCGGAGAGGCTGCGCCGCCAACCCAGGTTCAGCGCTGGGGCGCGCTGCGCGGGGT
>NW_010262650.1:0-3271 GCF_000690775.1 Eurypyga helias
TGGCTGAACCCAGCACAGGGAAGGATAGGCATCATAAAATACTGACTCAAAGAAACCCCAACTAACTACCCAGTTAAATTCTGGGACTCAGATATCCTCTGCTAAATAGCCGAATCTAAATATTTAGGCTTTGTATTAAGGTCCCTATCAACAGCCATGAAAATATCTATCCATGTTCCCATTAATATAGTGTTGTCTACATTCACCAATAAAATTTTACTGGAGACAAGAGTCCCAACAAGATAATACCGATTTTACTGAGGCAGCAATGTTAGGGGAAAAAGCAACTCAGTGAATAACATGATAAGCTTTGGTATATGCACCATGCCTTTCACAAATGAGTCATCCAAACCAGCCAGCTCTAAAGTAGGAAGAGGCTAAAAAAGAAAAAGAGCGTAGCCAAATACAGCAATCACACTGTCTTCAACCAAATTACTATTGAAGTCCTTTGCCAATAAGCAAAGGAATACTATTTTTAAATCTTTATTTTTTTTCATGAGACTGTGTACTGAAATGTAGAAAGGTATTTCCGTTCCATGGAGAAAACAATTAGCATAATGAAGTGTGAGTGAAACACTGTAAAACTCTACTTAAGTAAACCAAAGAAATAATGCATAAGTAAATGTCATTGTGCAGGATATTAGAATGGTATGATATCATATCATGTCATTTCTAAACACAGCTTCCCTTATTATTATTCTAGCTTTTACAATTGTTTTTGTAAAAGTCAGAAGTTTTCAGAAGGAAGAAAAAAAAAAAAAGTGTTGAAGAGCACAGTACTTCTTCACACTAGATTTTGACTTGCCCCTTAGAATTAACAGCATCTTATCTAGAACAAGAAGGAGGAGGTCATAAATTTATTGTCTTTAATCTAATCCAGACCAGGGGAAAGAATCAGACAAGCTTATGGTCATGCAAGCCAAACAACCTGGTTTTGGGTCTGTCTTAAACTAAATAGATACTTTGTGTGCCCAAAATGTTTTGAAAGAATTCTGACCCTCCAAAGCAAATGAAAGAGAGAAATTCTCAGTGTAAATGTTTCTATTCATTATCTTAAAGAAATCATGATTATATAATGCTTTTGTGGTATTAAATAATCTATTTTTAGATTTAGATTGGATATCAGGAAGAAGTTCTTCACAGAGAGGGTGGTGAGGCACTGGAACAGGTTGCCCAGAGAAGCTGTGGATGCCCCATCCCTGGAAGTGTTCAAGGCCAGGCTGGATGAGGCTTTGAGACCTGGTCTAGTGGAAGGTGTCCCTGCCCATGGCAGGGGGGTTGGAACTAGATGGTCTTTAAGGTCCCTTCCAACCCAAATCATTCTGTGATTCTGTGATGATTTTAAATTGCATTGTGAGCATCAATTTGTAGCTGAAGTGAACTGTGTTCCACACCAGGACACTTATGCAAAATACGTGGCAAGAAACATTAAAATTATTCTGACTGTATCATAGAAGTTGCCCAGGTATTCTTACCCAGGTATATGTACTGCACTCAAGTGAGCTTAAGGCTTAGGAACACAAAGATTCTGAACAGCAGAAACAGACAGGACAATCACTTGGACACATGTCATGCCATCACACTTTCTCCATGTAGCACGGCCTCATCTCCTGAGCACTTAGTTTTTTAATACTGCTGAGAACCTGCCCTGTTCTCTTCTGTCCATCGTTGCTCATTCTGTCGTGCTTTTGTGAAATGCCACAGAGTTATTCCTCCTGAGGCAGGGAGCACAAAAGCTCTACCTTTGGCAGCACAGCTGCTGAGGTAACCCTGCAATGTGTCATTAGGCAGCCATCCACTTTAAACTTGAAAAAAGGTGAATAGCTCCAGCTAATCTTGTGTGGTAACATAATATAGAGCTGCTTCACCATCTAGAGAAAAAATCACTACCCTGACCTGTAAATAAATGCCACCCTGTACACTCGCTATGCTGACTCTATTAGGAGCACTGAACATCTTGCTGCCATTCCTTAAAGTGATAAAGAATGAGTAAATTACTGAGTAGAATGATCAAAATATTCTATTAACAAAATAGTTCAAGTGTATTTAAACCTACTTTATTTTATCCCATATGAAATTCTTTAGTTTCAGATTTATTTTTTTCTTTGCTGTTGATTGTACATCCTTTTCTAAGCTAAATGTTGCCTTTGGGTTTGATAAGAATGAGAACGTGGTGATTTTGCATACATTAGGAAGCTGTCAGAGGGCTCCTTTTTAGCTACAATGAATAAAAACATCCTGTTCTCATGCATTAGGCTACATTTCTTCATCAAAAACCTTTCTCTGCATTATGGGTGGGGGAGGTACAGGGAGGGGGGAATAGTTGGTGAGTCTAAACATACAATTCCCTTTCTTCTTCTTTTAAGAAGTGCTGCTATATTCTCTGCTGGTGTTAAGTCTGTGAAACACAAGTGTTTTATGTAGTCGCTATTCTGCAAGGGAACAGCGTTTCTGTTGTTCTGCTACACTAGGTACAACAGCAAGGAGTGACATTTTAAGCAGCCCGAGTGGTGAAACAGCTGCTATCTTTAACTTGAGTGGCTGGGAAGTCTTGCAACCATAGTGATACAAGATCACCAGCTAATAAACTGCTTCTCCTGTATCAGAAACCAAAAGGCATTTTTTACTAATTCTTAGCCTATTAAATAGTTGCCTGAAATACCAGTTTTGCTGTATTCTGGATATCTGCCAAAGCCAGTGCCAGCTTGATAAGATCTGTCCCATTTTTATAGTTCGACATTATCCGTTCAGAAGTATGTTGTTGGTGTCCATTGTGCTAAAAGACATCAAGGTTTCAGAAGTTCTATAAAGATACATATTATAAAAAAAGGAACATTAGGCTTAATGTTTTGGCATAATTTTCATTCGCAAAATGACATCTTTTTCTGCTTGATTCAATTGCGTTCGGCGACTGAGGGTTTTTCTGCAGCTTAGCATCTATTTTATAAAAAAATATTTCTACCTAGTGAGCTTTTACAAAGAACAAAAGTAAGAACATTCTGTAATTCTCAGTTTAATGTATACCACTACAATTAAAGGTTTCTACAGTGGTCTTTCTGCTCAGGCTGGGGCAGCGCAGAGTGACCTTTTTTGAATGGACACCCACTCTCATTGAAAGATTCTCCCAGATCCTGGGGCAATGCCCCAGCTGTTGCCACCTGGAGCTTCCTTCCCATGGCAATGGTAGGAAAAATGCTGGGTGGGCTGTGCTGCAAGACCTTCTCTTGAACCCAGCTGCTGACCTCGTCTGCTTCTACTTTTTTTCCATTCT
>NW_010262650.1:3295-21737 GCF_000690775.1 Eurypyga helias
GTAGAGCAGCAATTATAAATGCATGCCCTCTGACCTGTGGCCGTAAGTTTAAAAAAATGTCCCTGTGCTTTCTTTCAGTACCTAAGGCCATGGTGCTCTGCACTTCAGAAAACAAGGAAAAGATACTTTTCAGAGTGCTATCATTAATTAATTTGGGAAAAAATGTTCACCTTCTTCCTCAGTTGCAAGAAAAAAGGTTTTAAAAATACAAAATGTACAAAGAAAGTGGAAGAGGAAAACTAGAAATGTCAATAAGTAGAAAGGATTTTTTTTTTAAATTTATTGGATAGAAATTCACATTAAAATACAGTGTAAAACCAGTGAAAATTACCTAAAATAAAATGAAAAGTTAGTAATTTCTCTCCTTATGCTTCCTTTTGCTCTCAAACTCTTCAGTACCTTGTTTCAGTATCAATCATCTCAGTCTATTTTCTTCTACAAACATGAGTCTTAATGATTTTTTTTTGGTCTAGAAAGAACAGAAAGTGTAGACATATGGCATCCTCATAGAAATGCTAGCTTTGAGGTACAGTACTTGTGTTTTTTTCATGCACCTTTTCATTTTAATTTGAGTAGCACTGATGCTTTATGTCTATAAAAAAAGCAATGTAAGTGTGATAGTTATAGCAGTATTCAATGTATACTGCTGACAATTTTGTCTGCTTTCAAGATAATAAGAAGTATAATTTTCCCATAAAATGGAATTTCTGGTGTTGTATTTTTGCGATACAGACGTTCGATAGCTGTTGGCAGCAATTTATACAAATTTTATGTAAAATTACCTTATGAAAGTAAAGAAATTCAGTGTTTAAAGCAATATTTACTTATGAGCTACCACATACAGATTTACTATTACAGTTTAATTGTATAATATAGTAGTATAGCATTATAGTATTGAAACATACATTTTATTTCAATTTCTTTGTGGCTTTAATAAAATGAAATTAAAACTATTATTGCTGGCCTTGAATACCTATTCTACTTGCATTTAGTGTTGGGCTAAGCTACCAGTGATTTGCAAGAGCAAAAGACAATAGGAAAAAAAAATATTCTCTTGTACCATATTTTCATTTCAAGATTGAATAATTTAATAACAAACAGTTCTGAGACTGTCAGTTATGAATCGCCACCCACTACTACACTTCAGCATAGTCTCTTCAACTCGATGTCCATTTTTCATTGTAAAGTATGCTCAGAAATTACATTTGAATGTATTAAGATTTTTATTTGTGGTTATTAGGTTTTTATTTCTTAAATACAGTGGTCTGAACTGGAAAATGCTTAGAAATTGGGCTTCCCATCAACTATGACTGTTACTCTTGTTTATGAATAACTGAAAGAAGCACTTCAGAGAAATTTGTGGGGATTCTTTTGTTTAACTTACTAATGAAATACCTCTGACTCAGATGGGTGAGCACTGGGGAAATACAAGCATTTCCACGAAAGAGAAACTGCATTTTTATCTGTAAATGTCATGCCCCTCACTTTCTGGAGGTCTGACTTCTGTCAAAGCAATAAGTTTATATCTGTCTGCATGTTTAGGAAAGGGATCTTTTGGTATGAGTGGGACTCCTGGCATGAAAGAGTGGCAGTATGCTGTTCTGCAAGGAGATGACATGCCCAACCCCATGGCGGCAGTGAGGATGGGTTGGGACTGAGCCCCTTAGGGCATGTAGCAAGGCATCTTGAACAGGTGAAGAGAGCAAAAATGCTGCTGTCACAAAAGATGACTCTGCCAGGCCAGTCCAACAGCTCTGATGGGTACCGAGCAGAGGGAGCATGTTCAAACACTGGGCTGTCACTGAATGGTTGGACTCACAGCATAAAACCACACACTGGGTTGAGTTTGAGCACAGCCTAAATGTTGTCTTCACTTTGGCTTTCTGGTCACATCACTTCTTTGCCTCACTTACGGTGACATTTCAGAACTGCTGTGACTCTGAATCCCCCCAGAATTTACAATTACCTAATTCATGCTTAACAGCCTGGGAACCACTTTATAGGAAGCTCCCATGCCCTAGCCTTTGCCTCTGTTTGTTCCTCACTCTAACAACTCTTTTAGGTTTGGTCATATTGGTTCCTCCAGGGATCTCATGACCCCTCTTTTCTCCAAAACCTTCTGTACTTCCAACAGCTGCCTCTTAGAGACACCCAGTTACCAAGATGCCTTTCCAGGTAAGCTGCAGCCAGGACTCCCGGCAGAATCATCCTTCTCAGCTTAGGGACCCTCTTTCAACATCGCCCATAGAGTCCCTTTCAGAGAACAGCCGTTGAGAGAACAATCCCAGCATGAACACATGCACAGCATCCAACGCTGTATGCCTGCCTGCTGGACATAGCGTCCACTGTCCTATTGTATACTGGAAAGGACTGCAACATCTGAAGGTGAATTGAAGTTTCTAAGCTGTAATATTATTCAGAAAGAAAGGGGAAAAAAATAATCGACTCATTGAGATGATTACCCTCAGAAATTGTTATTTTGCATATGGGCAATGCCAATTTAAATAATTGTCTATTGAGCTAATTTCATTAACAGTATTTTCAAATGATAAATAGTTTGAGGGTAGGAATGAAAATGTGAGGCATCTTTAAGGCAAATACATAGCTAGGTTGCAAAGAAACTGTGAAATGCAAAACATGAAAAGTGAACTGGCTTTTCTGTCTCCTATTTCCCTGTAAGTCTTTTTTGTATGGGAAACAGCACTCTGAAAAGAGATTGTTCCTCAGGCTTTTATATTTAGTGACAGTGTGTATACCCTTGTCATCTAACACTTCTAACAAGTCATAAGCTCTGCCTTTGGGTTGACACAGTTAATTAGGCTTTCTCAGTTAAACAGTGCAAGTCTGTCCGCCTGAACAGTTAAGATCCAAAAATATGATAAGGGATAAACCAGAACATAAAATCTGAAAAGGCCATGTCAGAGAATACTGTCACATGAAGTCACATCTCGGCTACAGATTCAAGCGGGATTAATTCATTGAAATCACAGCAGCCATGCAGCAGTCATTATTGGAAGACCACTTCTACTCAACTTTATTTTCTATATAGATCAGAATTACGATTTTTTTTCTAAGTACAACACAGATCTGGTGGAAAAAAAAACCAACAACAAACACACAAACAACAACAACAACAACAAAACCCCCAAACAAAAAAACCCACTTATAAAAATCTGGTCATTCAAAGGGCTTTGGGAATGCAAAAGAGGAAGCACAGGCCTTTTGTGTAAGTGGTAGAGAAGATTACTTTTTAGGGCAGGAAAGAGGCCTGACTGTTCTTTCTCACACAAGTTTTCATTTGAAGCAATGTCACTGAAGTCACCCAGAGTCACATCTATGTAGTAATAATTTATACAATGGAGTGAAATATCTGGACAGGTTTTAAAATACAGAAAAGAGCTACAGATGGTGAGCTAGTGTTCTGTTAGGGAAGAAGAGAAAGGAAGGCAAAGAAGAGAAAAGAAATATTAAAATATTATCACACTGTTACAGGATATAGCTTTATAAATCTAGGTTCAGCTCTATTAAAGGATAGGCAATCTTGGACAGAATAACTCCCTCACTCTATGACTCAGATTCAAAATGAATGATATGTGAGGTCTGAAGTAGTGTGGTTAACTTTTATTCCCTCTTAATTTTCCTTTTCTAAGGATCTCCAGTTCTGGAATTTGGCCAGGCCCAGTAAGGAAATGCTGAACTATCTCAACAGACTCTTCTCAGAATACTTCCAGAGTAAACAACTGGACAAACAACACCAATAAAAATGTCTTTGCTTTTGTCTTACATGATACCCAGCTTTTATGGGTCTGTGTAGCTCTGCTGAATCCATGAACTCTTGAGAAGATGGGAGATGTGTCCTACCCCAGCTCTGAGTGCTGCTGTTTTACGATCAATTTAGGTAAATGTCGACACAAGCATCCTTGCTTGTTCCCTTGAAACTCATGACCTGAGCTAGCCTTGCAGCTAGTTTCCAAAACTAATTGCAAATGAATGACTGAACCTTCTGCTCTGCCCATTGTTTGAAACACTGATCACATGCAGCAGCAGCATTTTCAAACACTCAAGTTTCTTCTGAAAAGGCAACAGGGTCTCCTGAAATCATAGCAAGATAAAGGCTTTTCACCATTAGCTTTATTTCAATGAAAGCATCTAGAGCACTCAGAAATCCTGGCTGACAGCACAACCCTATGTAGCTTTGCAGGACTGTGGTTAGGGATATTTTGTCAGTGCTGTAAGATTTTGACATATCTTCAAAGTACAACCAGCTACACCTTGAACACCGGGCTCACACTCAGTGGGAGCCTTTCCAAAGTCGATGAACCTAGCTCTGGTCCATGGCAGAGAACAGACCTGGAGCATTGATGAGGTTGTAGCCTTAGTATCTGCTAGAAGAAATACAAAATAAATGCATAGATACCGTGCTTCTATTGTGCAAAAACTCAGAAATTGGAGACTTGACAAATTTTAACTTGTACGGCACATTAGCATGAGAGGAAGCTTTGCAAGGTGCCGTAAAACATCAGTAGCAATAAATGTTTTTTAAAGAGTGTCTCTCAAAAAGAGAAAGTCAAGAAAGGAGACTGCTAGTCGTTTGTTGTTGTTGTAATGAATTACAGTACAGGATCAGTTAAGGTGTCACTGAAGAGGAATGAGTGAAGCTCAGTTTACAGTTACACTCATGCATACAGAGAAACCAGTGTTTTCCCTCAGAGTTACAAGAAGTTTTAAAAGTCTGATCCTTTCTTCCAAGGATGTCTATTTTATCTGTAGAATAAACAATATTTTTAGTGCCTGTCACAAGGCTGATGAATTATCATAAATTGGACAGAATTGACAAGAATTAACTACTATCACTATTGTATCACTATTGTAGTGTGCTACTGTGTCTAATTTAGTGTTTAACACATTTTGTAAGTAATGGTTAAATGTGCATAGATATTAGTCTTTACAAAAATACAGCCATTTTTTTCACATAATAGAGAATCCATTGCCATATTTTCATTATGAAGGATGTAACTGTATTTCTATAATGCCAGGTAGTCTTTTCTTTCCCAGTCTTTAAAAAAATCCTACTCCTTAAAAATGAAAGACAGTTTTGCCATCGCATCTGATCTACTTGAAATCCAACCTTGTATAAAGCTTCAGCCATACATTAATTTTTCATTCCTCTCTCCTAAATAATAGGATTTTTTTTAATCCTACATTTACTGAATTGATGTTTATAATAAGAGAACCACAAAATGCAAATCAAGGTTTTTCTTTTGTTAAAATTATTTGCTGTCTCATTAAAGCAGATAGTCACTAAAAGGATCAAATGATGACAAATATCATAAGACAAAATATATATCATGACAACAAAAGGTTTTAGTAGGTGGCATACCTCACCACTTCTATTTGTGATACTTGATTATATCCTCTCAGAAGCAAGATCAGTTTGACCAATTGAACCAAAACTCTTAGTAAATCCTCCCTGTGAAAGGTCATCTTCCTCTCACTACGTCTGAGATTCATACTGGAAACAAAACGAGATATCAAAGGATAATGGGGTAAGTTCAGATCACCTCTGATCCTACTAAATATTTACATGTATCTATCATTTCACTTTCCATAGGTCTGCCACATCGGGTATGACCTTGATTCTGCTACTGTCAGCTTAGGATACCAGCCACTCTGTAACTTGAGGATGACTATTGACAGACAAAAGAAAATAGTGACATTAAACTGGATGTTTTACTAAAAGCTTATGCTTCATCATTCCTCTTTTATTCCCCTTGTTGTGTGTGTCCGTCGTCGTCATTGTCCCCTGCCCCCACTTAAATCTCCTGTGCCTCAGGATTAACTGATTAGTGAACATGCATACATGAAGGCATATCTGTGGCTTTGACCTTTCTTTGAATTTTACCTTTTGTATAAGAAAAAAGAAAAACACAGACATAAATCACCCAAACTTTAAACAAGACAGCATGACAGAGCACTTTCCAAATGCTCTTTTCCATAGAAAATGTCATTACAAATATTCCAAATATACATGTAGCTGTTTCCCTAAATGAAATAAAAGAAAGGTCCAGAAAGATTGGCATAGATACACACAAAGACATGTCTCTCTTTGAAGGAAATGTGGAAAATCATCCTTTTCTTTTCCATAAAAGTCTGTTTACTTTAGACTGTGGTAAAACCAGTAGATAATTTAGTTCTGGATATGTTATCTTTCAATGACCTTTGAAGGCAGTCATATGCTCATTTCCCTGCTTTAGGGGTGAAGCTCAAGTCCAACCTGTGGAACCCCAAGTGTCACAGGATGTGTCACCTACAGTAGTACACCACCAATTCCACACACCATCCACTTCTGTTACACTGTACAACCACTGTATTCTTGTCTGAGCGTGACAATAAACAATTCAACATGAAATGCCAGACAGTCCTTGAGTTTAATGGAAATAATACAAAAGAAGTATGTAAAATAACAACATAAATTACACTTTTGATTTAATTTTACCTTTATTCCAAAATTACCTTCAGTGTAGTATCTACTGATGTATGGCTGCTAAGGTATACTGAACTAAAGGGAAATTAATAAACAGTGCGTGCGTGTCACATGCCACTAAGCTACCGTGGCATTTGATGAAGGTTCGTAACTAAATCAGGTGGCAGCTTCTGTGTGAGAGTCTGGACAGATGCCACTGAATTTTTATACTCACTTTTATTTATACAGAAGATTTAATGTGTTCCTGAGACGTCACAGGACTGGATGGTTAAGTCCTAGGATTAGGCTGTTATCCCTGAAGCTGTTATTTGGGTGGACTATACAGCAGCATCCCCAGAAACAACTTTCGAGCAACGTTATTTTCTTCTGTTAGCATAATCTGAAGTGCAGGCTTTCGCTAAAACCTTATACACCACGGTACTGTAGACAGAAATGTAAGCTTTTCTTTGTCAGACACTGCCACTACCATCTGAAAGGTACAGTCTCTCACCTGAAAGAGAAAAGCCCTTATGTCACCACTTGCATTAGAAGAACAGCCAGCATTTGTTACAGAGCGCCAACATCAGCTTCTTGAGGTTGCATATTCAAATCAATTCTTTTCAGTTTAAACTCCCTTCATTGGCCAAGTTCCCCTGAGTAAGCCTTAAATAATTGGATTCCACAGGGATTATTCATTCTACCTGTCATTAAATTAAAAAGAGAAAGTAGATGTATTTGTTGTGTTCCTTAGAAATATAGGTGAGAACATTGTTGGTTGTGGAAAATAGTGCCAAGAAAAACATAAAGAAGCCATTAACGAAACAAGATAGGATGTTGTCCCAAGTACAACCCAAAAGCAGCATCATTTCAATTTTATGAAGTTTTTAAATCTGAGAACTCGGATTTTTTACACAGATGCAGTGCACAGTAAAATTGTTTTTCATACTGCATCAATCTCTACAGTCCTTGCATTAATAAATGACTCAATAATAAGTATATTCCTTATTTCCTGTATATTCTGATATTCCTGTACATTCCTGTATCTGAGACATTAGTAAGCAGGAAATGTAATAATTTGTCCAGGATCACTCAGAAACTCAGAAAAGGGAAGTTAACTTCTTTTAGCTCTTTAACCTCAGCCTGACTATCAGGCCACAAAACCATTCCACCCCTATAAATACCTAATATGCTGAAATTAATTACTTAGGTAACAGAAATCAGAGTGAAATGCATGAATTTCATTGGGAAACAAAACCAAAAACAAAACCAAAACCAAAACAAACAGATAGTCATGTGACTTTTATCTCAGCTTGACAGTCCAGCACAACCAGATTGTCTTCGCCCAGCAATATGCTGGTCTGTCAAAGTTTTTTCTTTTTTTCTTTCCTTTTTCCTTTTAAACATGTGAGGGTGCAATACTAGAAAATATGATCATGTTTTTAGAGTGATACATTCTGAATTTAATGCTTAGGAAGAAAATAAGAAACGATGTGGTTTATGTTTGTTGTGTTTGTGTATTAGAAATAGAAACATTTTTCTTTAAATATATGATATATTGAAACCGTATCTGTTAACATCCATTCTTACACCTTACGTTTTTTGAAAGTAAGTCCGAGAAGGGCTTTGCTAAAAAATAAACAAAACCAACTGCTCCACAAATTTACTTTACAAATTGTACACTTGAAGAAAAATCACTGCAGGAATATAGCACTAACATGGTTATGCTTGCAGAAGCACTAATTGGCATGTACAGTCTACTCATATCCAGATATTCTGTTTATATTCTCTGGTTTTCAAGCAAATACTTCTCACACTTGGAAATCTCACAGTTCTTGCTGCTCGGAATTTAACATAAACTATTTTCTGCTGCTTGAATACAAATAAAAGAGACATTAGATAAGATGCTTAAATAACAACTAGAACAAAGGCTGAAAATTAGGTTTCCTCTCTTCCCAGTCAGTCCCTCATCACTAAGCAAGATAATTATGTTCACTACTATCTTTGTTCTCTGACTACGGGCTATTTAGCAGTTATATGCAACATGGAGGGGATACCAGAACAAGAACAACTTTTAACTTGTTGATACAGACACTCTCTCTGGAGAGGAAGACAATGTTCAAGTCCCCTCAGGCAGAAGGGTGGGCTGGGTGTAGGACCCCCACACCCTGGGTGAGCTTTGCAGTTACTGAATTTTTGAAGAAAAGAGGAACAAGGCATGGAATGGTATGAGAGGAATACGTATTGGGACCTCTTCCTGTCACATTCTGTACAGTCCTTGGTTTATGAAATATGTTTGGATCGGACAGGGTTAAAAAGCAAGGCAGGAGCTTAGGCATTCAGAAATATCAGGATTGGGATGCTCTAGGCAGTCTCAGTAACAAAATTTCAGTCTAAATAACAGAGGAATGTGTTTTACAACACTAGGACATTGGAGTCCTGTTTCTGACCATGTCCAGAATGGTACCACATCGGTGTCCACATTCCTTATTCTACAGCGACTTTAGGGCTAGGAAGAATAAAGCAGTCATGGGAGAGGCATCTAGGGAAGAAAACAGATTCACAGAGTGGTAGCAGTTGGAAGGGACAGTGACACTAATTGGTTTTAAGACCTCTGTTTCCTATGGTCTTAATTCAAGCTCCTTGGATATTAAATAAATTCTCAAGAGAGTGATTCATGTTATCCAAAGTAGCTCCCAACATCAAGATATTGTGAATATCCAGTCTAAAGTGAGAAGTAGGCAGGAATTAGGAGTCTAGTTATTTATAAATTTGTAATCTTCAGCTGCCATTGAAATAAAATGAGATGTCTAAATAGCTGTATACTTCTTTCCTTGACCTTTTCAAGAAAAGCCCCAATATTGCAAAACAGAGAAAGAAGAAATAATTGCATTTCACTGTTATTTAAAATGTTACTATCAAATTGATGTCACAGAAGGACCTAAAAAAATTAACTCTTGCTAAAACTGCTTCTCCTGAGATGCTTATTGTTACAGTCTATTAGAACAGAGTTTTTTCTCACTCAGCCTCTCCTATGATAGCTCATAGTTGAAATACAGGACAGAATTCTGTAGAAAATTGCAAGACTACTTTCACGGTACTTGAAAAAAAGATGAAGCAGTTTGAACTCCAGAGGATAACTGAAGAATTTGCTGTTATGAAAAATATACTGGGGTTTCTTCAACTGGCAAACGAAAATTATCTATCAATACCAGGGATATTTATGTCATGGGAAGCTACAATAATTTTGTGAGAAAACATTCCATTTATAGTGGAATAGTGTATTGGATAAATTTTATCATCTTTACTAAAGTAAAATAATTTTTTTAAAGCTGTTAGGGGAAAAAAACGCAAAACCAAAACCAACAAACCAAAACCACCAATACCCAAACTCTTATTTTCACTTGTGACTGATGGAGAATGGATGGATCCAAATCATGGCTACATTTACCTCTCCAGAACTTTTCCTTATTTGTAGTTTAAAAAGGCAGATTAAATGTTTCTATCTAAATCATAATCATAATTTCCTGGTAAAGTTCATGCACAAATTCAGTACAAGTAAAAAGCTAGTATTCATATCTAGTAATTTAAGACAAAATTCAAGATTCAGTCAACTGGGATGCAATTTGTTTAAATAAGTGACCTAATTTTGAAATGAGGTATGTGAATGCAATATCCATAAAGTTTAATGTTTTTATAAATAAGCTTAATGTTTTTATAAATAAGTAAAAAAAATATTTATTGTTATTAAGCATGCTTACATTCTTTCTCAAATAGATTCAGTACACTACAGAAAGCCTAAAAATATTATGGACAGACAAAAATGGCAGTTTCAGGAAAATGAGCAGCTCTGGAAGTGGCATCAGGCCAACGCTGGGAAACCACTCGAGCCACTAAAGAGAAAAACTGGTGTATAGGTCCCCTCAGTTGTCAGCAGCTGTGTGAAAGCTTGAAATCCAGCTACACCCCTGCATCTTTTCTGATTCATCGTTCATCATCCTGACTGGTTTTAGCCCAATAAAACTTTCTTAACGGGTAATACCAATTTCTTTAAATGGCTAGGTGACCAGGAATATAAAGGTACAGCAATTTGCGATTTATTTTCTCAGCTGTGCACAAATGTCTATCAGGAGCCAACACGTATGTCGTATAGGCCTATTGCTTCAGCCTTTGCGACCCTGATGACATGTTACAAACTCCAGTTTCCAAAACAGGCACCAATCTATGTCCTGTGATTGCAGACACAAGCATGAAAATGTCATTTTCAGTGCTACAATGAGGCCACCTAGGTTGCAAAGTGCCTTGTAAATATGTCTCTTTTTTTTGAAAGAAATTGTCTGCCCACACACACCTTTATCTCCAGCATTGCAGATAGGTTTATTGCACTACTATAAAAATTACGTGGACTGGATTTATCCCTGTCACAGACACACACATATAGAATGTGTATAGTACTGGATATTTAGGGATCTTTTCTTCTGCATGCTTATGCAGTGAGAAGAAAGGAGTATCTGTTGCTACTCCTGAAATCCCTGTGAGGAGGAAGATCCCTTTGTTTTCTTTTGTCCTGGGTAACCAGAGGTTCGTAAAACCTCTTATTCCATTCTTGCCCTGAAAAATGCCTGCTCAGAAGCACAGATCCACAGAAAGTTAAATGAGAAGTCCAACTAAGATGATCACCTCAGAAAATGTTGTATATAGACTTCTACTCATTACATGGGAACAGCTTCAAGAATTGTTTCTTTCCAAGTAGTAGTATTAAACAGAAGGGGAAAGTAAGGGAACTGCCAACAAAAATAATGATGATCACAGTCTTTCTTCAAGTGTTTTTCAGAGAAACCTGGTCCTGGGAAAAAAAGAACTATCTATCCTAAATTTTTGGTAAAGCAAAAGAAAATTGTTTTATATATTACCTTTGCTGGACTGTTGCTTATCTGCAACTCAGCCTAATGGTTACACAGCACAATTTTGAGGTTTTCTACAAATGTCCAAAACAGTATTGGCAACATCTGAAGACATAAAATCTCTAACGTGCTATACTCCATGTCCTGTCCATGGGGAGGTGAGGCCAGCACGGTCAGGGCCATATGGGCAGCCAACATCCCTTACAGTTCTAGGCGTACCAGTTTCCCAGAGACGTGTTGTTGCTCCCAAAGAAATCATGATAAAAGGGGTCTCACATTTCATCTGAGTGGAACCAGGGCCCCGACAATTCCCTGCTCCAACCCTGGGCTGATGATTATCAGTGTTTCTGGAGGAAGACAAAGCTGTGATGTAACAGCTGAAGTCTGAGGTACGGGACCAGGAAAACTGAAGGAAAAAAAGAGTGACACAGAGAAAGTGATGTAAAGTACAATCAGTAAGTTGCATCCAGGAGCATAAAAGGCAAAGAAAAGCAGAAGGTTCAGAAGAATACACTTCTGCCTCCTTAAGCCTGTAGAAGAGAGCATGATGCATAAATATCCTTACAAAACTATTTTGTGTCACAACATCACATCTACTTAAGTGCTACAGGCTGCTGCTTTGCAGCTGCTAGTTGTAGGTTTGTGGGACAACACAAACCTATAGATATAGATAGAAAATCTATCCATGCAAAGTTTACAAACATGTACGTTCATACAAATGGGAGCAAGATCTGATCTGCCGAGATGTGGTAAAACCTGTTTGTTGAAAGAAAATTCTCACTTCTGTGACTGCTCCTACCTCACCTCTCCCTACATCCAAGAAGAAAAAAGTGTTTTCTGAGCTAGCCACAGTGAATTCAGTTTAATCTATGCATCTAGAAAATAAGCATAATGACCTTGTGCTCCACATGTGGGTGTTTTAAAGCAGTCAAATGACAGCACCGATGGCATTAATCCCCCTGGTAATTGAAGTGATCAAAGAAAGAGAGAAAAATTGCAGGTTCCAATGGGGGAAACTGCTGGTTAATTTGTTTACTCCCTGGGATGTGTTGAGGGACTAATTAGCTAAATCATGGTGGTTTTTAAAGGTCTGTGTTTCTTAGAAAGTAATTAGTTGTTTCATTAAAAAAAATAATGAAGCACTAAGTAGATGGATGTGGAACATCAGAAATGTACAGGCACAATGATTTCAGGCTCTTGGTTTACTTATTAATTTATTTTCAAATTATGTGACTTCCTGCAGCTATATTCACATGATGATCATGAACAGCACACTGAAGCCTGCAGTGCTGCTCACTTTTCACTTGCTGTCTCCCACTACAATCTATTCCATATCCAAAAGGTGCCAACACGCTGACCTGTTTCTTACCAAAGACAGTTTCTGACTGGTTAGTTTTAAAAGATAACTATGCTGCTTCTGTATCTGTGAAATGTTTGCGATATATGCAAAAAGAAACTTTGTGAAAAGGATCCACCATCACATAAAATATGGTGAAATTTGTGTCAAGGCCCACAGTGAGAACAATTATTTTCCTGAATTTGGACAGTAAGAGCAATAGTAAAGTACTCAGACGTTCTTCTACTTTGCATTAAATATCTAAAAGACAGAAGAAAAGCAAATAAAAGTCCTAAACTGCTTTCTTTTACACAGAATACAGGATATGGAATACAGTGACCCAGAGTAAAATGAAGTCTGGGTGACTGAAAGGCCCCATGATAGGCTAGGGAACTACTGTCTGACACCCTAAAATGTGAAAAAGAAATGTGTGAAGAATGGTCAGCTAGAAGATACAAACAACACAGGGAAATAAAGTCAAGGAATGTCATAAAAAAACCCAAAACTCTCAAGGGAAGCATTCAAGACATGCATATATCCATTTTATTGTACCTCCTCAACTCCTCACTAAATAAACAGGTGTAGATGGTTGGTAGAAATATCAGGGTACCTGGTGTTAGTATGGGTGTTCTTGATTATTTCAACTGATTTAACTTTCACTTTGGTAAGTATTTCTACTTCAGCTATCACATACAATATCCTTAAAACATTTCAGGCTATTCAGATCAGAATGCACAAGGCAGTTTTTCACAGAAAAGAAAGTAGTTCATAGAGTTATTAATAGAATAGTCATGTTCTAAAAAAGCACCCACTACTTCCCAAAATTAGTTTTACCAAGATTAGATATAAATTGGTATTAGACCTACCAATTAGACGCATCACTGCTCTGTACTTCTTCACTCAAAAGTCAACAACCTGTTGCTTTCGTCTTCTTCTCTTTCATTTTCTTTTCTTTTTTTTTCTTTTTTTTTTTTTTGACTCCTGCAAGTACCTTGTTAGGGGTTTTTTTCCAAAGTCCCTAGTCTCATTAGGGAGCTTACCTGAGACATCATGAAATGTACCTGCATTCTTCTGAAAATCCAGCCTGGTACCCTTAAACCTTTGTGAGATACTATCTGCAAAAATTCAGTCATTTAGTTATTTCTTTCCCACCATGACTTGTTTATCCTGCCATCATGAGGTGTAACTTACTATGCCAAAATATCAAGGAGGATTTGTTAATTTCTTGGTGATAATGTTGTATGTAGAGAAAAAAAAGAAAGGGTGCTGACAGCTTTAGTGGACTACTCATTGCATCAGGAAGCGTTTGCTGGACTACAGAGCCTACGGCAGGGTCTGCAAAACTCCGTTTTGGGAAAAGTGTCTAGGGAATAGAAACTTGCTCAGAACAAAGTGAATGCAAAAAATTAAAAAAAAAATAAAAAAGGAAAAGGTGGGGAAGCTCAATTGTGTCTTGGTCTATGTGAAGATTTTAAGTTGCTTGTTGGGAGCTGGTCCTAAAAAGTGAGTAATGTTGTCATTTGCCAATGAAATGCTGATAATGTCAGTTGATGTGGAATATGGTTTAAAGGACACAGCTGCTACAAATCCTGAAACAGGTGTCCAAATCAAGCTGTGGAGAATTCATACTTGGGTGTACCGGAAGAGCTCTGTTTAGGATTCAGCAACTTTTAAGACAAAAAGAGCAGGGGTCTAATTTCCTAGCACAGGCTGGCAGTGCGGGTGCACGTAAGTCCATCTCTGGGTTGTGCTGGAGGGCCTTGTTGCAGTTTGCCCACAAATGGTGCAAGAAGGCCTGAGGAGCAGTGGGTCATTGTATGTGTCCCATGACTTATCCCAGCAAGGATCTAAGAGTCTCCTGGCCTTGAAATATTTCTGACTCCCAACAATAGCTCACAGTGCATATGTACAAAACCTGTGAATAAATTAATTTTCCTGTTCACTTGTGCAAAAAATGACTTTAAATCAGTAGACAGGCAAGTATCCTTTCCCTTTCAAATAAGTTTGTAAGACCACAATACAGAACAGTATGTGGTGAAAATACCAGGGATGACACCAAAAATGTTTATGAGGGAAACTGTGAGGGTACAACAGAAGTGAAGTACTCATGGTGCATTGAAGTTGCTGCTTTACTCCTAGTCCAGACTACTGCTAGTTCTTCCCTTCTGTGAGTCTTGTGATCATTAAAGCATAAAAGCAACTGCTACTTAACACTTACATAAAGCCTGAGTATAACTTTCTGGCCCTGCTGGAGTTGCCTTATGCTGTGCTGCAGATCAGACCTATCTGAGTGGTACCTATTAATTAAGCTGCCTACCAGGAAAGCAGGAGGTACGCACAGCTGAGTTAGCAGGCTTTATCCACCATGAGCTCCTTATGGCAGGGCAGTATTGACTTCACGGGGATATTTTTAGATAATCTACATCCCCACACTAACATGGTAAAAGGTTGCTGCAGTGGATACTGACTAAATTTGCTGCTACAAATGAGCAGATGATACAATTTTTAGAAGCTCAGAGTAAATATTATTTTCTTGTCCAACTAAGGTAAAGCTCTGGTTTCATTAGCTGTGGAAAAAAAAAAAATCCAGAACAGATGCTGTTTTTTTCCAGTGAAAAGCTAAATGAGCTTTGTAGCAGTTAACCAGAAGCAAGGAACTGGTTCCAAAAGCACACTAGGAATGCAGCATTATGTGCACTTTGGCAAGGTTGTCCACAGTTTACTGATCTTCTGCTTTGTATGCTCACAGGTAAAGGAAGAAAGATGCTGCTGCAAGGACCTTGTTCTCAAAACTTGGTCTCTAACATACATGCAACACTATAGCAGCTGGACAGATATCCACAATCCTCCAGGGATGATTCATAGCCCCAGGCAATTGCCCTAATTTTTCAAGCTGAAATCTGGCAATATAGCAGGCTGCTGCTGCTAAAATAATTAGTGGAGCTGAATAGAGAAGATGTGGTTTCAAGCCAAACCATTTGAACGTGTTAACACTTGAAGAGAAAACCCAAACAGACATTTAACACTGATTTTAAAATTGGTTTGTAATTCATTTAAAATACGTATATTTGTTAAGTTATTTATGTGTTGCAGACAAGAATTGAATACTTGTAAACACTGTAGCCTTTTATGTTCAAAATTAAGACTTTTCAGAAAATATTAAAAGGCCTTTTCTCCCAGGTTACTGATTTAAGCAAATGGCTGGACTCAGACAGTGTGCCATGAACTTTAGTGGAGTAGAAGATGAGCATAAGAGATTCCCTGTGTAGCAGATTAGAGCTGTAACTAGCTGATTAGAGCTTCAGCAAGTTCTAGGGAATCCACTAGAGATCCAGGCTTCATAAAAACACAGTTCGTGCCAATGTGTGGAATTCTACTGTGTTTACCTGTAATATATGAACCATATTGCACAACTGGCAATGGTTGGAGGCAATGTGAGAGGTCTACTACAATGACATTCCTTTATGAAGGATGAGTATGATATAAACATAAGGGTTTTTTTTAGGTTTAGAGTAACAGTATTTGTTCCAAAAATATTTTTAGTTTTACTCTGTTGAGCTTTACCTACATTCTTTGTATGAAGTGGGAAAGGGGTTTTGCTGTTTGTTACACGTGTTTATTCATTCATCTTTGGCAAACTTTGGAACTTGTAGGAAAACAACAGGAGGTGACTGTAGCAAGAATGGAGCTGAGCAGCTCTCCCACATTGGAAGGCTGGTGACTTGCAGGGGAAGAAAGTCATTGCTACCTACTCAGAGGGAGGCTTCTGCCTGTACCCATTCTCTTACCCCACCATGGGAGAGAGAGTACTTCCCCTGGTTACAACTTCCCACACACCTTCTGGAGTTTGGCTTTAGAGCCTTTAATGGGCTCATCGTGATATCCTGTCTTTCAGCTCCTCTCTAGTTCAAGCAATAACCTATACTTTTACTCTAATCCACCATTCACAGCATGCTGACCACTGCAGAATGGCAGCTACCTGAAAAAACAGATATTGGAAAATACTTGTTACTAGGTTTTGCTCTCCTCCCCGTTCTCCTCTTAAAAATAAATATTATTGTGATATTAAGTGTAGTGGAGCCTGCTCTCAATTGCCAAAAGCCAAGAAAATTACAGTTAGTGCTGAGATGTTCTTGCTTTTCAGAGCTTACTTTGCAGGATATAAATAGTCCATATTGATATAGTTGTACTATCCATCAAAGATTTATCATTGGCAGCAAACTCCATTCATCCTTTCGGCTTAACCCTGAGTTGTACTCTACTTCTTTTGGTGTCAAAAGCATACTTTATGTATGGAGGTTTGCCTAAGCCCACTGATTTTTACTGCAATGCCCACAGGTCCAAACTGCTTTATGGCTTTAAAAGGCATGTAGTCCATGAAAACCACTGTTTAGACTTTTCTCTGGACTTAGAAAAGAAATAATTTTTGTTTTGTTTTATAATTCTGTGCAAGTCCTTCCTTCAGTTGGAGCTCTGACTTTTGCAAAGAGATATTTGATGATATTGCCCTTCCATATTATAAACAACATGACATCATTACCATCATGAAATTACTTCAAATACCAGAAAGATACTTTCAGAGCTGCCTTGTCTAGGTACAACAGGTACATAAGCTGAACAGGGAAACAATCCAGGACTTTTTTTCTCATAGGGCTCACAAAATCAAGTCAGAGATGAGGAAAGAAACAGGGATGGGTGAGCAACTCCAAACTACAGTTCAGCATTTAAATTAGGTGAAGTTAGAGAGCTAAAAACAAGTAAGGAAGGGTCATTTACTGATAAGCATCTGCCTGTTCTGTGCAAGGAGTCATGGGCCTGGAAAAAATAGCACAGAAGTTGTCAAGAATAATGTGCAAATACCTCAGAGATTCTTTTCAGTGTTTTATGTTGAAGGCTGCAGTTGTTCAAGAATGTAATTGCCCACTGTAATTCCTCTGGTGGCAATGAACTGAGCTCTGTGCCAACAGTTTCAAACCTTGCTTAGATACTTCCTGGGAGGAAACATGCAGGTGCCAGCCCTGTATGCACGTTAGGTTTCATTTTTTGACAAGGCATTTGAAATTACATAACAGATCTGTTTCAGGGATGGGATTGTTTATCATCACTAAAAATTTAAGCCCTAATAGGGCTACTGCCTTTTCTATTTCATAACCAGAAAGCAGAATAAGCAGTACAGCGGTACAGAGAATTTTTAGATAAGCTCCAGATAATCTTACCCTGTCTTCTGAATAATCTATTGCAGAACATGGGAAGTGAAAACAGAATGATTACCAACATTCAGAAAACTTTGTGCACAAAAGGCAAATAATCACTCATCTGCATCCTTCTGGCCCTACTTTCCCCTCTATCTTTAAAATCAGAAAATCCAAGTGGAACGTATCCAAAGACAAAACTGTTCATTCCACTCAGAGTTGTACCTGTCTCCACAACAGCAGGCTGTCTGGCTGCTGTTGGAAGTATTTGGTAAATCTTACCCAGGATCTTTTAGAAAGATATCCCTTGTGTTAAATAGCACTTTTGGGTATAGCTGAAAGATGAATTAAACGTTGTAGAGAAAATGATAAAAGAAGAAAAATACTAAATGTAGAATAATACAGAAAGACACTGTAAGGAAACCAAATAAAAATGGTCAACCTGAAGCTTCTTCATCCCTTCATTTTACTACCAGAAGGGATTAAGACCTGAAAGCCAGGTCTTAATTTGCGTGAGACAATGTTATCCAAAAAATATCAAAAGGGACTT
>NW_010262651.1:0-231 GCF_000690775.1 Eurypyga helias
CCAAAACGTGCCCAGGGTCCCCGTGCAAGTGCCCGTCCTGGTGTCAGCTCCGGTGCAGGCTGCGCCTCTGCCCGGCAGCTCCAGCCCCACGCGACCCTACAATAAAGAAGCCTGTGCGTGCAGCGGAGCCTGCGCTACCGGGCACCGGGCACAGACGGCAGGACTGTGCTCCCCGGGGAGGGAACCGTGGCCGGCAGCAGGATGGGAGCTGGGTGACCAAGTCCCTCGGGG
>NW_010262652.1:0-28088 GCF_000690775.1 Eurypyga helias
TGGCTGGTTGGCGGAGCCTCTCTTCGCCCGTTGGCTTTTCCAAACGCCAGGAAAGCCGGGAGGCCCGCCCACTTGTTTACCACAGTTGCCCGGCTCGAGCTGGGGGAGTGCCTCGCCCCGCCCCTTTCCTCCAGCCAACCTTCCATTGGCCGCGAGGAAAGCCCCTGCCCCGCTGCGATTGGCGGAGGGGGGGCCCAGCTACTTGAAATAGGGGCTGAGGGAGCAGGGCGGGCTCAGGCGCTGTGAGGGCTCGGCAGGTGTGGGGCGGGAATTGCGTCCCCTTCCCCTGTTGTGAGGAATCTTGAGGGGCAGATTTACCCGCGCAGCCCTCATAACCTGCTGCTCGAAATCTGGCGTTTGCCTCAGCGTCAAAGCCCCCGAGGGGAACCTTGTCCGAAAGGCCTGGCATGGCAGCTCATCCCTGAGGAGCAGGGGCCTCAGAGAAGGAACAGAGATAGTTTGGGATCTGCCTTTCTGCACACAAAGCTGTCTTTTTGACCCAAAATCAACTGCCGTGAAGCATATCTGAATCCCAAATGTGTAAAACCTTCTCACATGCTTCACCTTAAATGCACTATAAAAGCACTGACCAAATCTGACAGGCACCCTGCGCTCTGCAGAGGTGCAGATGGTGAACTTGGGTGTTTCTGTTCAGAGATGTTAAAAACAACTCCAAAACCACCTACAGAACTAGCAATATGAGAAAAAAGGACACCATCCGAAACCTGAAACTGCTCAGAAAGAGGGTGGGATGGGTGGAGGTCAGCAGAGGCGGTTTTTCAGCGCAGTGAGCATGAGGTAGGGGAGCTGCAGCAAGGGGAAGCTTACAGGAAAGGGTAAACTGCAGCCGCTGAAGTATTGATGTGACTAAACTTGGAAGAGCTAAAAGAGAACATTTTGTAGGCTGGAAAGGAGCTGGAGCTGTGAGGAAAGAAATCATCTGCTGTTTGCGTCTTCCTGTGCTCAGTGTGCTCCTTCTTCATAAATAACTAACGCCACAGGAAAGAAATACCTGATCTGATTGCTGGGTCTAGCAGGAGCGTGTTGCAAGGCCCCACATTTTGAACTGTTCAGCTGAGAGTCAGTTATGCTGTCATTTTCCTACGACAAGTGCTGTAAGTGATAAAAAGCAGGCAGAAGAGCAGCTCGAGCAGCAGGATTCAGGAGCTGCTATTGACCCGGCCATGCCCAAGGCCGGCAATGATCCAGCCTTACCCTTCCTTACACCTCCACAACAGCTGCAGGTTTTCATTTAGTCAACATAAAACCAAAAAGTAAGCCTTGTGCTTTTAGCTGCCTGGTAGACCTTGACTGCAACCGGCCTCACAGACAAATTTGCATCTTGATTATTGGGTTTTGAAACGCGGCCTTCGAACCCTCCCGTGCGGTTTGCAGGCAGGACCAGTTCAGCTGGAGCAAGAGGGAGATGCGGGCACCATCTCCCAGCCACGGCGTAGGGTTTCCTCCGGAGCAGCTGCTCGAGGGGTGCTCGGCACAGCTGCTCTCCCTTCCCTGCCTGTAGCCGCACCACGAGGGAGAGGGGAGTAGATTTGGCTGCTCTGTTTTGGCAGGTCTCACAGCAGCCTCGCTGAGCACGGCAGATGCTCCGCAGGCTCCTTGGAGCCCAGGGGAGCTCCTTGCGAGGGATATTTTGGGTTTGCAGCTTTGCACGCCTTAGCAGGGCAGCTCAGCAAAAGGGGGAGAAACCTGAAAGCCAGCTGCCAGCTCCGTTGTTTTCAGCATTGATGCAGCTGGGAGGGCTTTTACTGCTGCCATGGTCCCCAGGGGACGTGCACGAGCACGAGACCATCATTCCATGGGTTTCCATCATCCCTTCTCCCAACACCTAACACCCTGTCTCAGCCTCAGAGTGAATGGAAATAATCCTTCACCCTCCCAGATCTCTGCTTCCCTGGGGAGATCTCAAGCAGCAGGTCGCATTTTGTCTCAGCCTATTAAAAAAACCCCAATCAAACCAAGGAAAAAAAAAAAACACCAAACCCAAAACCTTTGCTTATTGCGGTGGTGGTCCCTTGATCTTCTTATACGTGGCCCTGGGACTGAAAAGGTTAGATAGCTCTGCTTCCTAAGAGGATTTGGGGGCATCAAGTAGGATAATAAAATCGACAGCTGAGAACAAACCAAAGGGATAATAAAATAGACAGTTCTGAACAAACCAAAAGGCTCTGCCTAGCTCTTCATTTTATACAGCAGTGATAGAAAAGTTGAAGGCTTATCTTTTAATTAAGTTAAATTAAGAAATCTTTTTGTTTTGCTTTGTGTTTAGCATAGCATTGTCTTGAAGGTGAATGCTTAGAAATTAAATGTTTTCTAAATTAGGTTAAATTAAGATATCATTCTTCTTAAAGAAGACAAAACATGGTCTTCAAGGTAAATGTTTAATTACATTTTAAAAACAATTTAGTCTGTGTAATAATGCGACACGGAACGCAGACTCTGCCTATGACTGCAGTTCCAGACATAAGCCAAATAAATTGAGAAATTGGTATTGAAGGAGTTGGGAGGCAGAGTGTAATTACTGGAAAGATGGGGGTCCTGCTGCATTATGATTCTTGTTTTTTAGCAGGACTGGCAGAAATAATTTTGAGAAAATTACTTTTTTTATGGCCATAAGAAAAATAGAATTTAATATCTACCTTTCTGTGAGGAAGAAAACTACAGAGTGATAGATAATACTCGAGGCAAAAGAGTTTGGCAAGATAATTACGCTCAAGCCTCCAGCCTATCTTTTAGAGTAAGCTTGATTTTTTTTCCCGTCTCTCTGTACAAAATGCTCCCATTCTGGCTGCAGGAGTGGCTGGGATGTCTCTCTTGTGCTGGAATAGCACTCCAGTTCTTGGCCAGAAAGCCCTCTCTAACTCTCAGAACCACTCAAACTTGTGATTTTTAGGCATCAGAGCAATGAAAGGATAGAGCGGGAAGATGAAGGAAGGCTCTGTATTACTGGCAGGCAGTTGCAGAGTTAATATAGTTAGTTTTAGAGGGGGGAAAAATGAAAAAGAAAAAGAAAGAAATAGAAAAGTGAACCAGGCCAACAAGCCAGCCTTGTTTCATCGAAGTGGAAAGGGACAGTACATGTACATGTAAATACATCCGTAAGCAGGGCAGCCTCCGCATGTAAACCAGACGCCTAAACTTTGTTGATAGCTACTACAAAGTCTAGATAGTGACAACAAAACCGGGTGAAATTGCCATTGAACCAGGCCAACAAGCCAGCCTTGTTTCATCGAAGTGGAAAGGGACAGTACATGTACATGTAAATACATCCGTAAGCAGGGCAGCCTCCGCATGTAAACCAGACGCCTAAACTTTGTTGATAGCTACTACAAAGTCTAGATAGTGACAACAAAACCGGGTGAAATTGCCATCTTTAAAAAAGAAGGAATCCTTTACCTCTCAGAGAACAAGCCCGGCGCTGACAGAACAAGGTGCCGTTGTTTGGCGCGTAGTTACGAGATTTCTGACACTTCGCCGTGGCGTGGAGCCTAATTTGTTGCTTTCTGAAGCCCAATCTTACGAGCTGCTGAATTCCCCGCTACGAACAGAGGGCTCACGTGGAGTGGGATGGCTGCTGGCTCTTCCCATCCACACGTGGGAACGTTTCGGGGAGGACAAAGCTTCCGAGGCATCTCCCTGCTCTATGCAGCCTTTTCCTCACCTGCAAGCAGCAAGTCTAATGTCTGTTTAAAGGCTTAGATGTGTGTAGGCTGTCAGGCCCACTGCAGCTACCTTCGTTTTATCTGGTTGGGATCAGATAAAGGGAAATGCACACATTTAAACTGGCTGATACACGATGCAAACAACAGCCCAACTTTCTCCAACCAGGGTGTTCTTACAGTGAGAATGAGCCAAACAATCCCCGATGGCCTGTAATGACTCAGGACAGAAGAAATCTGTCTCATATTGATTATTTTTAAGGTTTTAGAAATACAAGAAGACGACACGAGGCTCCTGAGAAGCCTAGATAATTAGGAACTTTGTTACCTGGTATGTGAAAGTGGGTTGCAGTTTCCCAGCGTACGTAGCATCTTGCTTTTAACCTGGGAGCGTGCGCTGCTGCCTGGCGTTACTTAAGGAACAAGGGGCGAAAAGCATGATTGCTTTAGATTAGACTGTGTGCTGATGGGTTTCTGGGATCGGTGGGAGGTATTCTAATAAGACACCCGAAAGATTAAATTGTAATAATAACGTAACCATGGCAATGTCACCACGATGTGGTGGGTGCATAGCCCAGAGGACTTCAGCCAACAGAGTAAGTTCCCTCCAGCCACAGCCTGAAGTACCAACCTATATATGATGTGAGGAAACTAATGTATGACGTAGATGATAAAGGTGTAGAAAGACACGTTTAAGGTACGGCTGTTTGGAGCAGCCTTCTTCCAGATGGTCCCATCAGCATCAACTGACCATCTTGTGCTGCTCAGGTTTGCAGGCGGTAACAAGGGCAGATAAACTAGTAGTGGATTCTACCCTGATTTCATTTAGTTTGTTTTCATGTGCTAAACCTGCAAAGTGAGGGCCTGTTAACCCCCTCATCTCTTTACCAGTCAAGAGCAACGCAGAGAAGGCAGCTATCTCACCCTGCCTATGAAGCTATTGAAGTGCTAGTAGCAGCTACAGCCAAATTCAAAACACAGAAAATAGCATATTTAGCCCCCAGACCTCAGAACTGTGGAGTGTCATCGTGCACTGATCTGCAGGTCTGACTGCTTTTCTTTTAAGTCCACATTCATACATAGAAGATATTAATTATCTGAATTAAGACTCACATTCAGGGATGCCTCGCTGAGAATTCAAATGGAATTTCTCTGCTAGCAGGAGAGACATTTGCACAATAAAAGCCCACCACCACCTCAGCCAGACTTACCAGTTTTCTACAGAAAAAGGGAAAAAAGCCATTCACATCCTAAATAACAATCCATTCCATGTCTCTTAGACCAGAATTGGGCAGGAATTAGCTTGCACAAGAGGATAAATCTTGCTTAATTATGGTAAAGGCCTATGTCTCAACAGTCTTACCTCTTCTGTGCCAGGGAAAATACAAAACAAGATGAAAATCAGTGCAAAAGCAGAAACCTAGCAGAAAATGCATAGAGGAAAGAGCAGAAATACTTGTAGTTTATTACTTTTGTGCAACACCAGGTGACTAATATAGCAGGCTGCACAAGCTTTTTTCATTAAAATTGGCATCATCAGAATGACCGTACTCTGTTTTCCCCCGACTTAAGGGCCACAAGAATGCAATGAATTAGCTGTTGCGAACGTGGAGCAACATCCTATTTTAGATGGCTTCAGAAATAAGATCCCAAGTGGGAAACATCTACGAATAATTTTCAGGAAAAGAGTTGTCTTGTCAAAAAATGCAGTTCAGGCTAACCAGAACTGCAGACAAATCAGTGATGAACTCGGTGACTAATTTTGTCTGAGAAAAGTGAAACCAAAACGGTCTTTGACAAACAGAAGCATTAAGAAAACCCAACAATCTTCAACCAAACTTAAATATTTGGTTTGGGTCAAACAGAAGTACCTGGAATCAATCCAAAAAGCAGTTCGTATAAGATGTGATGGTCCTGACAGCATCCTGGGGAATGGCTTATCCTCTGTCTATAGCTAAACCAGGGTTATTTTGATCTCAAATTGTTTGGAGGGGGAAGCTCTGCCCTCCTTTTCATGTAAAACCTGGCTATTCAAAATTTGCTAACAAGTCCGCAGGCATCTGGACTATTTGGAAAGAGACCAGGAGATGACAGCCTCATGTTGGTGGGGGGACCCAGCACAGCTCAGGTGTGTCGAAGGACCCTATGACAAAACAGGGGAGTTTTCCAGCCATGGAAGGAGCCACCCAGAACGATGCCTTCAGAAACTTCTAGACTTCCGGGTAGTCAATAAATACTGGTTTAGTTTTAAAGGGAAAATAATCTCCCAAAGGGTGAATTTCCATGTATTCGACAACCATCTGTGTAGTCCATTGTTTGTCCTAAATCCAGGGACCTCCTCAGATGTCTGCAGCAGCTTCTGCTTTCCCCCAGATGTGACAGTCTCCACTCTCCTCGAAGCATTGGGCTAGGTTTGCTCTGAGAATATTGAAACAAATGCATATTTCACAAAAAAACCCCACCTTCTTTCATCCTATAAATACATCCTGCCGCTGCTGCTTTTTAAGAGTGGATTTCAAGGCAAACCAGCAAGTAATGACCAACGTCTTCAAATGCTGGGCAGATTAATCATCATGTGGGAGCACGGGAGGAAAAACCTTTCTGTTCATCCTATTCATTGTCCGCAGACTAGAAAAAAAGAATTTCTTTTGGTTCTGCTCTGTGTTTTGGCCAAAGATGAATCACAATCATACATTTTCATTACCTGCTCAGCGCCACGAGCAATGGTCTGCTTCAGCCCCGCTGCCTGAACTGTCACTTCTGTTAATAATTATGCCATGGTTAGTGATTTCCGTGGGGCTCCGGCAGTTTTCAGCTCTGGTGCTGAGCCTGAAGAGGATCATGCCCAAAGGGGAGAGTTTTAGATGAGGATTAGTATGTGAATTCGTCTGGGCTAACAGATAAGATAAGTGCTCCAATAATTTAGGACAGTGATCTCCAGCTTGTGCTTAGGAGCCCCTTGGGGTTAATACACTGCTCTGTAGCGATCTATAAAAAAACAGTAAAAAAACCAAGTTCATAAGCCATATGGAAATGCACACGGAGGACATTTGTTTTCAGGACACAACAATTCAAAGACTAAAACCCACCAGTTATGGAGGTTACAAAGAAACTTATCAAAATAGCTGTTACAGGACAAGCAGACGGTTTTTTCAGCAAGCGATAACCGTATAAGAAACCTTTAGTTCAGATTATTAACTAGATTTATTAGCTTTAATGGCAAGTGATAACTCCATGAGCCATGGAGGTCCTCTGGCCATTTGTCTACAGATAGGATGGGTTTCTGTCCAACATTGCTGCCTTGAGATTGGATTCTCTCTGACACTGTTTAGGAAATCCTTGATAAACTCATTGGATCAAACCTTCAACCCCTCTCGATTATCTTCCTGTGCTACTAAAGTGATGTATAGAGACCCTGAATCTGCTGCAGAGGCACTCCCCTGCACATGGTAAACAAGAAGCCTATGCCGTTACAGAATGAGCGCCTTCCTAATGCAAACAGATCCATCTTCCAGAGGAAAAAAATATTTTCCTTCTTCCCTTGGTGCCAAGCTCATTTCCCTTAAACTTTAATGCTTTTGAACTAGGCCATTATGAGCCAGGCCAAGAGAAATAAAGACACCTCAGAGCATTTGAATGGGATGATGTAAATATTTCCATTATACGGAAAAAAGCAGCACTTCCAGAGAGTTAAAAGTCATTTAAACTGTGTGCCGCAATGAAAATTCCAGCTTACAGTGCTATATATTGCCCATCCTCAGGTGACCACTAAGGCTCTGTTAAAATAATTTGTCAACTGTACAGTAACTTACACTGGAGGGTAAAGTAGGTCAGTAGATGCCCTTTGGGCAATTATATTAAGATTAATACACCGGTCCCAGAGTATTTTATTGGCACTACTCAGATGTTACCAGCCTCTTCCTGTAGTGATCTGAAGCTGCCAGGTTATTGATTGGGATAAATGCCTTGTGTGTTTTGCGTGGATCTTGGTGTCTGGCAAGCGAAGCCCCTCCCCAGAGGCTTTCAAGGTGAGCAGAATTTAAACCTCTTTCAAAGAGGCCAATAGTGCGTAGGAAAAAAAGAAAAGAAGATAAGGTTAATGGGGCAGATGTTCCAGCAGCTAAATATATTTCCAGTCCCTGGAGAGAGGAGTAAAAGTTGTTGAAGCGCTTTGCTATGCATTGCTTTGCCAAATTATAGAATTACCCTTTCCCTATACAGGCATTAACCAATACAGGAAAACAGAGACACTGCGGAGTTCACGTTTCCAGAGCGGGAGTTCCCGTGTCAGATCATTAGTATCCAGACAAGAAATATGAGTTAAGATTTTAAATGATCATGGGAAGTCGTAAGCCAGAGTCGTAAAAGAGGAGGAATCTGCACTTTGCAGACATGCTGGTGTCACAGTCCTATTTTTGCAGGTTATTTTTTCCTTCCAGAAAGGCAGGATTGTCACTCTTTTTAAAAACAAAAAAATCAACTTTTCTCGAGTGCCAATAACCCTTGCGAGGCCAAATCCACCTCCGATGGTTGCCTTCTTTCTGCTGTACGCTGCGCCACGCTCCCTGGTAAACGTGGAGATATGGAGAGGGTTCAGCGTAGCCCAGAATAACTTTTAAGTCACCTTCAGGGTGAAGTTCATCTGTCCCAACCTGAGGAACAGGTCACTCCTCACACTGCTCAGATGAATCACTGCCTACACCATATTTACTCGGGAGCCTGGGGAGGTCCACGCCAAACTGTTGATATTTTGCCGGCGTAAGCCTGGTGAGTAGACATGTTCCACCTAACTCGTGCATCTGCAAGCAAAACACATCCTCTAACACAGCTTGTAGATGCCTCATCATCCCGGAATTGGTGTTGGAGAGGCAATGGCATTCCGCTGATGGATCTCCAGTATCAGCCTTTCCCGACTATGGGGCTGTACTGGTGGAAGTGTGCCAGCACCGCCTGTGCCGTAGGGAGGACCTGCCATGTCCTGGTGGGAGAGAGCGGGGTTTGATTCTCCAGGCTGCCACTGCCTTCAGGAACCTCCTCCTCAAGTTGCCTTTCAATTTTTCCTGGGTCGGTACAAAATAAAACAATTTTATGGTGCTGAGGCCCTGTGAAACAGGAAAATGCTTTTCCCACTGTCTCCAGGTGGTACTATCCCAGACTCACCATCTCATCATTCTCTATCCAAGAGATCCCATGGAATGACAAATCTGCTTGGACCCATAGATCCAATTACATTCCAGGAGGTGTTTGTCTTTCCTTTTCCTATCTTAAGCTTCCACACAGGGCAGTGCCTAATCCACACAAAAGTCTTCCTTGGACCCTCATCCAGGCTGAACAGATTCTCTTCAAGGACCCAAAAAAGCCTTCTATAGGTCGGTGCTTTCTCCCTCTCCCAATACATATCTCTGCAGTACTGCAGCCAGCAGTAGTGCCCAAAAGAGGGGAAGAAAGCATTTGTATTTCTGTGCCTCAAGCTGTTGTATTTTAGCACGCATTTTTAACTACGGGTCTCCTATGGGCTGCACCAGCCATGCACGCTGCATACCGATTAAAAAGGCTCTGACCAGGTGGCCAGACTGTAAACCAGAAAATGAGAACTGGAGGAAAATAACAAATACAGGATTATAAAAATACCTGCCAGGTATCAGAAATGCAGAACCCGGGGGGAAGAAATCAAGTTATGGGGGAAGGGAGAGGTAAGGAAATTAATGTTTCAAGGCAGCGTTCTCCCGGCCCTGCTTCAGAAAGGAAACTAATGCCGAGGAGTTCTTGGTCAAGATGTGAAAGGTGACCTGTAGGGACACAGTGTCCTCCAGCCTGGCTGATGGGTTTCTGAGGGGGAGCTGCAGTAGCAACAATCTTAATGCCCCGAGGACTGGAGCCCCTCTGCCCTGAGGACAGGCTGGGAGAGTTGGGGTGTTCAGCCTGGAGAAGAGAAGGCTCCAGGGAGCCCTTAGAGCCCCTTCCAGTGCCTGGGGGGCTACAAGGAAGCTGGGGGGGACTTTTTCCAAGGGCAGGGAGCGACAGGACAAGGGGTAACGGGTTTAAACAGAAAGAGGGAGATGGAGATGGGACATCAGGAAGAAATTCTTCCCGGAGAGGGTGGTGAAGCACTGGAACAGGTTGCCCAGAGAAGCTGTGGATGCCGCATCCCTGGGAGTGTCCAAGGCCAGGCTGGATGAGGCTGGGAGCAACCTGGTCTGGTGGAAGGTGTCCCTGCCCATGGCAGGGGAGTTGGAACTAGATGATCTTTAAGGTCCCTCCCAACCCAAACCATTCTGTGATTCACGTTGCGGATATTCTCCCAGGTTTTGTGGCTCTTTGAAGCCAGAGAAACTCTAGAGCAGCTGAGCTTCCTTGAAGCGCAAGCCCACGGACTGTAGATGCTGTGTGGGACACCGAGTTATTCAGCACAGCCAGTGCTGGGGCCACGTTTCAAGTACCTTTGTAGGAGTTGGGCGGCACTGTCGGGAGGTTGTAATTGCTCATTTTCTAGCTGGTTGGTAGGGGGAAAGCAATGTCACCTCCGCTGATCTTGGAAGGTTGTTGCTTTGTGTCTCCTTCAGTTTGTCAGGTGGATTTCCCACCCATTGCTGTGGCACAAGCCACCAAGCCCATGACAGTTCTCTTGGGTATCTGTCCTGTGCACTGGGACACCTCGCTTTTGACACCCCATACCTGCGGGATCGGAGCAGTGGCATCCAGGAACATCTCAAATCAGGGCTGGGGAGAAGCCTGCAGGAGCCAGGGAAGCCTGTATGTACTTGCCAAACGCAAATTCAGCCCCTAATGCTTTGTTAATGGCCTGCTTCCAAAACCTTTCCCTCAGCTTGCTCTGGGCTCTTTCCATTTCAGCCTAGAAAATCCCCCCGGCACCGGTGTCAGAAGCTCCTAGAGACAGAAGAGGAGGAACTTCAGCCCTCAAATAGCCATTGCTGAGAGACATCATGGAGACAAGAGGAAAAATCTAGGGACAGATGACCTAATGGCTGATTGCTGAAGGCCCTGCTTCCAAAACCTTTCCCTCAGCTTGCTCTGGGCTCTTTCCATTTCAGCCTAGAAAATCCCCCCGGCACCGGTGTCAGAAGCTCCTAGAGACAGAAGAGGAGGAACTTCAGCCCTCAAATAGCCATTGCTGAGAGACATCATGGAGACAAGAGGAAAAATCTAGGGACAGATGACCTAATGGCTGATTGCTGAAGGCCACTTGACATGATGGAGGCAAGAGGAAAAATCTAGGGACAGACCTAATGGCTGATTGCTGAAGGCCACTTGACATGGAAGGGGTTCTTCCATTCAGCTGGTTGCCCACCTTCTTGCTCTTTGAAAGCACTTTTGCACATGGTGGATCAAACTTTTGGGGAGAGGGAATAGAGTATTGTATCAGGGCTGGAAAGGTCTTTTAAGATATGGGAAATTCTTGTCCTTTTTTCCACAAGTCTTGAAGACGCTGTGGTTTTAAAGAGATCTGGTAACTCAGATGGGATTTTGGAGTTCAGCACAGATGTACCAAGTGATATCTTTGAACCACGTGTTTCTGTATAAAATCAGACTAGATGCTGATAATGGTTTCCTCTGGCTTTACAACCTATTGCACTTACTCCCAACACAAAGCCAGAAACTGCCTTCCCAGACACTTCATTATGTTATTGCTTTAGCATCTTCCCAAAACGGCCTTAGTAGGTCCCAAATCAGATCAAGCCTGAGCTCCTCAGGGTAGCCAGCATTTAAAGGAGCTGCTTTATCACTCCCGGCTTCAGACTTTGCAGCCGCAGCAAGACACATGGGACAGGTTAGGATAAGGCTCATCTTGCTCCAGACTGGGTGTTTCCCAGATTCTGGCCACAAATCTCAGCTCCCAGCTCCATCACTCCTGGCTCAGCGTTGAGTTCATACAGAGGGTTTGAGAGTGAGTTAATCACTCGGAAGCGACTGATGCGATGACATTTAACTGAAGCTGGCAGGAGCAGCATAAGGGGAGAAGTGTTGACAATACAAGGGCAGGACCACACCTGCGGTCCCTCCGAGGGGATCAGCTGCCAGCCGTCAGGCCTGACCTGCTGATCCTGGACCAGAGATGTGATGACAGTGGGATCACGACGTCAGCTGGGATGCAGAGGTGGCATGGGGATGTACAAACCACCTCCAGGTTGAAGAATCCGTTCCCTGCTCTCCGAGGAGTCACATCACAGACTCTCCTTTGTTATCGTAAAGGGACCAGCTGCTCCACAGGCATCCCATAAATCACAGCTTGTTGCAAAATGCACGGGTGGGTGCCCTGAAAAGCTCTGCGGTGCTCTGGGCCAGCCTGGAGCCAACATCACATGGCTGCAGCAGTCACCGGCATCAGGCAGTCACACACTGAGCTCCCCACGGGCGTTCGGATAGCCAGATGAAACCCCAACGTCTCGTCTCCTGGATTTCCCTCGGAGGAAGCAATACTTTTAACCTTGTTTGCAGCTGTCTCTCTCATCTGCTGCTGCTGTGCCAGGTAGGAAACAGGGATGTAATTCTGTGCTCAGCAGCACTGCACCTCCTTATGCAATCTGGTTAACGAGACGAGGGAACTGAAAAGATCTGCTTCAGCCTGTGCTGGCTCTTTCCCCGGCCTCGAGAGACCATGCTGTCATTTTGAGGGCATAAAAAGCAGAACTGGAAAGGCACATAGCATCAAGGGCAGGGGGAAGCACCTATGAAATACAACCAGCGTGCTAGCCAAGTTTCTCCTGTCATAGTTGTAAAGTGATTTGTGTGCTCGTACCTGTCTGTAGTCTTTAAATAACTTCACCAGAAGCTTTTCCCCTTCTCCCATCACATTTCACAGGCTTGAGTCAGGTCAGCTCAATATATAAATGGGAGACCACAAAAGAGCAAATAACCCAGATTCTGACAATCTTCCCCCAGAATTTAGCCTTGACTCAAACCACACCAGCCATCTGCTAGATCACAACATTTTAACAGCACAAAAAAACCAACGCCCACCCTCTTGCCACCCTTAAAAGCAAAGGTCTTGCCCTCCTAGCACCGAGTGTTTTCAGGCACATACAATCACATTTTGGTGATTAGCTCTGACCCACCACCCAGCCCAAAACACTTCTGGATGCATCAAACCCTTAAACATAAACATTGGGGGTCAAATCTGGCCCAACTTACAAAGCAAATCCCAGGCAGAGCAGCACAGACCCAGCTCCCTGCCCACAGACATACCACTGGATGACAAATACTCCCAAGGACCTGGGGCTGTGGCTTCTGGGATTTATTTAATTACCCCGGGAGAGGAGGTGGGTTCAGGGAAGCTGTGAGTCAGGGGGCCGGACCCGATGCGGTGCAGCTGGGAGGGAGGTGAGGCTGGGCACCCACAGCTTTGACTTCCTGCCTGGTACCACGGGTCAGTGCCCAGTGTTTCTCCATGATCCTGTGTGCTCAACGTAAAGCAAGTATTTCTGACTCCGGCTGGACTCACGGCTTTAATAAAGCTCTGCGAGAGTGAGCTGGGTTGTCTTCTGGCTCATGCATCAACCACAAAATTACAGGTTCTTGTTACAGACTCTTTATTAAAAGGTGATTTTGCGGGAGCCGTAAAGAGGGTGATTTTCAAATGTGAGCTGGATCTGCAGGTCCGACAGTTTTTTGCATCATTCTCAGCCCTCTGTAACCACCCACCTTCTCTCACTCTGACTCTCATATGAAACCAAGTTGATCTGAAAGTCACCGACAGATGATACACCCGGTTCCTGTAACTGCATTTGCCTGGCATCACCCCGCTGACAACCGTGCTCTAAACCTGCAGACTCTCTCCTTGGCACCCCTTCTTTTTCCGTGGATGCAGAGCATCCCCAACCCTTCCTTACAGACAAATCGAACAAGCCAAACTCTGACACATTTTCCTGTTTTTTAACATTTTTGCCTTGGGCTGGCCTCGGTGAGCCCCAACCGCGTGTCTGCACATCAACTCTTGCTTGGCAAAGGTTAAGCAATAAGTAATATTTTATATTATTAAAGATTGCCTCATTCTACTGTAATTTGCATGTTCTGCTCTGCAAATACATCCTCCTTGAATTGCAGCCACCTCGGGGTGGAAATGCAGGAAATGGTGACCCAGGAACGTACCATAAGGCAGTGGGAAACAGAAGACATAAAAAACAAATTTCTGCTGTTACTGAATACAATAAGGTCTCAGATCCATACAGACTTGGTTTAAGATCCTGTTACTACGTACAAGTACACTTACTAAGCCTTTGTTCTTAACCTGAGATTTCCGAGAGAGCCGTAAACATGGTTTACTACCATGATTTCAGTTATAACATAATGAAACGTGAGCTTAGAGGAAGGCTATCAAGCTGCTGCTATTTTATATATGAAATCTTTCTGGCTGAGCAGTTTTGTCCTCCTATTGATCCAGGTGATGCATATGATTCCTATAATTGGGATCGGAGAGAAAAGTCTTTCTGTTTCTTCCAGCATGTGATTCTTACCTTTGACAGCTCTGTGTGTGTGCCAGTAGGGCTTTTTTTTCCCATGATTAAGGCAAATGAATTTTTCAAGAGGGGAAAGCTGTAACCACTTCGGAGCGAAAGTTGACGAGGAGGCTCAAATGTAGGGATGGTGACTGAAAAATATCCAGCTACTTTCCCACCGATCACCTTTTCAATGTCAAGCAGCTGCTGAAGTTGTTTTCTGGGGGTTCACAAGTAGGAATTTTGAAAGAATAAAATACAAATAAGACTGACTCCAGCCTGTAATCTAACAAGCAGGTTCCTGATGCTGCAGGCTCAGTGGTTTTCCCCTTCCCTTTCCCCTTCCCCTTCTACCTTCCCCTGATTCAAGACAGATTTTACATCAGCTGAACTCAACGGAAATTCTCCAGTTTCACACGGGATAACCAGGAGGCACCGACCCAGCTGAGAAACCCCCGTGTGAAGTAAGGATTGCAAAAGCAAGCCTGAAACCCTTCCTCTCTGGGTAATGAAGCGTGCTGGCAGTTATTAGGTTTAGATCTTTCTGTAGGCAGCATATTGATGGAGAAAGTGCTGTGTATACAGTTGTTTATTTGCAAAAAAGGTAAAAAAAAAAAAAAATCTATTAAAATCCTGCACCTCTGGGACTGTCTTTGAAAGGCATGTGATGTGACTCTAGGAGAGAAGTGATCAGCCTGTAATAATTTAGATGTTCCTGTTGCTATGGATACTTTCTTTTTTTTTTGAACGAAGCATACCATTATAATTTAAATTTCCAGTAACAAAAAAAAGGTAGCATATTAAAAGTAATAAAAAATGCCAGAGACATAACTGTTTTATTCTTTACTGTCAGTTTTACTTGTGCTGTGACAGTATATAGATGTGATAAAATTGCCACGTCTGAGGAGATTTAGTACTTTTACACATTTTATTACATTAATTAGACCCGGGGCTCGTACGTACGAGTGTGTGATACTGGCAATAGCCAAGTGACAGGCCTGGTGCTGGGATGTCACATTAAAATTCATGCTGCCAAGCAGGGGAAGGGAGGAAGGTTGTAGCTAAAACAAGACCTGACAAGCAGCAAGTTTGGGGGCTGTTACGGCAAGATTTGGGTCGGGAGCTGGAAACACCAAGGTACAAGCCAAATAACTCCCTGCGAAGTATCGTCATCAAGGCTTTTAAGCAAAAACTTTGCCTGGAGTGGTGTTACCATCCATGGGATTATTAACAACCGAGACAGAAACTGCTGCTTGTGGTTTGCGGTGAGAGCATCAGGGAAACTCAGCCCTGGGACTGTTTTCCTCTTCCACGAAGGCTGGAGTTTTTTGCTGGGGAAGAAATTGTTGACGGCATGGCCGGAAAGGTTAAAAAAACCCCCCTTGGAGGCAAAGTGAGTGATCTGGACCCCATTTTGCAGAGCGGCTGGTGTGAAAGGAGGGGAAGAAGAATCCCCTGGGCATCACCTCACCTGCCCGGAGAGAGGACGGCTCAGTGATGCCCTGGGTGCGTGTTTGCTTCTGCTTGCCCGAAACTGTGATGGCAAAAGTTTGGGGCAAAGTGCCTGGGGAATAAAGTGAAAGACAAGGAAGGCGGCAGAGCCTTTGGTATCTAAATCCTGGTTTTCTCACCTCGTGGTTGAAAAGACATGAATCAGGGAGGAGATGGCAGCAGAATTATCCTCCCATACCACAGCCTGACTGGGATGGCTGGTTTAGTTCAGCCGTGGAACTGTCCTTCCTACCCTGATCCCTTAGCCAGGACAGGAGTCTTGGCCTGAGGCTGTGAGCTTTAAGGCCAAGCTTTTAAAATCTGTATTTCCCCCCCACCCCCCCATCTTTTCCAAGCTGCAAGTAGCAGCTGGGTGAGTGATAAATCACAGGAGTCGGCTGGGATTTCCGAGCCAAAACCTGACAGGGTTGATGTTTCACAACCTGCCTCTCCCGATATTTTCTTTCGCAGGGAGAGGAGTCACCCTGCGGCCCTGACGTGGGAATGGTGACGCCGGTGATGATCACGCCTGGCTCCTGGAAGGCAAAGCGGAGGGCTGGGAGGTGGCACGATCCCTGCCTGTGAGCACAGCCGGCACCGCTCCCACGCTGGGTTTGCTGGCACGACCTGGCTCCTGCGGCTCCCAGCGGCTTCCAAAGAGCCCCCGATTGCACCACGGGGAAGAGGGAACCAGCACTCCATTGCAAAGACACATTTCTGCGCTTGCAGCCGAGGCTGACAGCTTTACGGCGGGTTAGTGCCCCAGGAGGTGCTCCGTGCTGCCAAAGGTGCCAGCTGGGCGCTGGGTGGGATGGAGAGCCCGGGGCTCCGGCTGCCTGCTCCGAGGTGCAGGCTGCAGGCCAGCTCCGGCTGACAGCGGCGCACGGCCCCAGTAGCTGAGGGCTGAGCCGCTTTCCGGGCAGAGCAGAGGGTCCCTTTGGCTCCGTTGGCCCGGGAGCTGCTGTGCCAGGAGCTGCTCCAGAGCCAGGAGCAAGAAGCAACCGCTGCAAAGATCAGAGCCCAGCAAAGAAGGGACGAAGTGTGTGTCCGGCATGAGAGGCTGGTGACAGTAAATTATCAAGCACTTAGTCACTAATTACCTTCTGCCTGCACATTCACTGTGCAACTGCCTCCAATCTTCCTGCGCTTTCTACATCTGCCTTCTGGCTCCAGCTCTCTGGCCCCATTTCCACCCCCATCTCACAAGACTTCCTCTTCCTGCAGCTTTTAATGATTTGACATCCCTTCTTTTTGTAAAGCCAATATTTCTTCCCTGAGCCAAGAACCAGCTGGAGATGTTTGCTTTTAGCAGGGAAGAAAAATAACAACCAACCCCCAGCGACCCACAACACTCAAAGCATTAGAGGAGAGGTGCTAAATAAATGAAGTAATGCAATATTAAGACTCCCTCTGTCATAAGCAGTATCCACTCACTCCTGATAAATTGCTCGCCGTCAGATGCTGGCTTGCTGCTAAAACGCCTTTGGAGCTGTGGGCTAGCAGCAGAGCCCCTGCTCGCCTCTCGTTTGCACCAGGTAAATTCATCAGTGGTCGCTGGTTCCCGCATCCGTGCTGCGGATGGGGAAAGCTTCAGGGTCCTCCCAAGCCCACATTGCATCTTGCTTGGTTCTGGGCATCCAATGGGGCTCATGCTGCCTCCACGGAAGGAGAGAGGGAGATTTTGGGTTTTTTTGCAACAGAGCAGGGGCACCTTCTAACCCCAAGCTCCCACCAGCTCGATGAATGTGGCAGGAATTGAGACCCCAAGTTTCAGGGAAAGCTGGAGCAGAGACGATCAGCAGGATTTCCTCCAGAGGGGCATAAAAAAAAGTTTAACTTTGTGAAGAATTTATAGATTTTTGGCACTGAAATGACTGCTTTTTCAAGGAGGAGGTATTTTCATGCACTGAAGGGATTTGGTGGAATAACCCTGCATCCCTGGTTGCTTGTGCGGACCCACGTTGGCACGCGGCTCCGCAGCTCCCTGCGATGGAAACTGTGACAAAAGCCATTTGCTAACGCTCTGCTCTCCCGCTGCAACATCGTCTCCTGCCATTAAGTGCTGCAAACCCTGGAAGAAGTTCAAGAGCAGAGACACGCTTGCAAAATTCCCTTTCAGCGCCGTTTGCCGCGCTCCGCTTGAGCAAGCCCATGCCCCGTGTCCCAGCAAGGCTGGGCCAAGGCATTGGGGGTGAAGGCAATGGATGCTGAAAGTTTCTTAACAGGCACTTAAAAAAAAGGTCACATCAAACCGGAAAGATCAATTTGTTCCTCGGCATCGCCATCAGTTATGCATGAAGGAGCAGACTGCCGGTACTCGGAATCTGGGACATCTCCTCACACCGGAGCAGACAATTTAACCAGCAAAATGAACTTTGGTTTTGGTTAGCCTAACGCTGCGGGAAGGGAGGCATCTCTGCAGTCCCTTTGCCCTGCCCGCAGCCCAGCTCCGATACCCCAAAGGGAGTGTGGTGCTACCCACGGGTAAAATCTGCTTGTCAGCATCCCCGGATGAATTTCCGTGTACGCTTCCCAGGCAAGCGTGGGGAGCTGGTAGCTGCAGGAGCCTGCTTGCTCCAAGCTCGCAGCCAGCAAAGGCAGGAATTGCAGGGGGAGGATGAGTATGCAGGGCAGTGCTGTGCTCTCTGTGCACTTTGCACGGCAACTCAGGAACTCTATCAATTAAGAGATTTTGGGGTTTTGCACCACGTTTACCCACAGATGAGCCCGAAGCACCAACCTCCCTCTTCTCATCCAGTGTAAGACCGTTACCTGGAGGCCGATCCAGCAATGCAGGGGCTCAGGCAAGGATGGATTCACTGAGCTGGCTGCAACGGTCGCTCCCAGCCAGGCGCAGGAGGGAAGGCAGCTGTTGTGCATCCTTCTGTGCATCCTGCGAGGCTGCATCCAGTCCCATAAGCTTTCCTGAAGGCAGGACCACAGGCCAGTGTCTCACTGTAGCCATCTTCCCACCTGGATGGCCCTGGAAAGAGTCTTCTGAGGAACACAAACCTCCCATGGTTGTTTCCAGTCACTCGCTGCTGTGCATCAAGGGAGACGGCGAACTCAAGCAGTTACACACAAAGGCTTCTAGACGTTACAAGGTCCGTAGTAAAAATGAACTCACCCAGCACAGACACTCCAAAAAATGGTGGAAGTTTTATTTTCCTCAGTACAGATATTCTTTACAGCAGAAGGTTTTCTTCAAAAAACCTATATACACACATATATAGTATTGTGCATTTGAGTATGTGCTCCTAGAATCTCTGGGAAAGGAGGAAGATTGATGTACAGAGAAATCCTCATGGTCTATTCCTGCAGCCCAAGCTTTTTCCTAGGAAGATCACCACTCCCTGGGGTTGGGACAAGGCGCTTGCTACAACCACTTCTGCCCAGTTTTGGTGTTGCTTCTGCGATCGGTTCATGTCTCTACCATGTCCCTCTGTAGCGCGGGCAAATTTTGAGTAATTCCTTCCATCGCGAGACTGACAATACGCAGACGAGCAGGTAAGTCACGGGCACAGGAGGTTGAAGACGTAAAATTGCTTTAAATACAAGTTTTCAGGATAAACAGAGCACACGTTTTATTAAGAGACATGATGAGTCAGCTTCACAAGTCCTTATCACAACAACACTTAGGGAAAAAGAAACATCAAATCTAAGTTAGAGTCACTCAGCTGGTTCCTAATAAATTCTTGCAGCTGACAAAGAGGTTTTTCTCTTTTTTTTTTTTCTTCTGCAAGCAGTTTTAAGAGAGTTATAAAGAGCTATCTGGGGAATGAATTAGTGTTTCAAAACCAAGTTACAAATCTATAAAACAGATTAGTATACTTCACATAAGGCCACAAACACTGTAAACTGTCAGTGTGACTATTTAGGATCATTAAACTTAATCTTTTAATTAGCATAAGCTTTATGCCCCCATTACTTATTTTCAATTCCCGGAGCAGATGAAGACAGCTTCCCAAGCCTCACGGGAGAGGATTGGAGTACCGCTGGAAGGGGCACCTCTTGCTAATTGAACATCCAGGTATTGGTCTTGCCTAATCCAATTCCATTTGAATCTATTGAGTGAGCAACAACCAAATGGTTTAGAGACAGTAAAAAGGCATGCACAGCCAAATCCACTTAGCAGAGCTGAGAACACAGATCTATTGTGCTGCTGGGTTCACCCAACCTGCAACTTCCAACACGCTTAACGAAACAAACTCTTCCTGCCCGGTGGTTTTGCTTTTAAAGCCAACAGTGCAACGGAGCTTCGGTATTTTGAGTCGCATGAGAAACGGTGCACGTGAGGGGTCCGTTTGGAAACGGACCTGCAGCATTGCCGGGTTGGGTGTCTTTTTGGGTAAATAGCTTCTGGAGAGAGGTTACAGGCACTGCTTACCTTGACAATTCGGACCACTGTTTTCAGTTCAAGTTTTAAAGTGCAAAACTTCGTAGAGTCTTTGGGTAAAAAAGTGTCAATTCCCATGAGAAGCTGGTGGAGAAACCGCCTGAACACGTAGGGGCGATTGACAACTGTGAGAGTGTCACAGACATTCACAACAAAAGCAAGATCTCTGCTACCTCTTTGATTTTAACAATGTGAGCAGCTGCTGTGAATCTCCTCCCATGCCCAGGCAGGTGATGGGTTCAAGAACAGTGGATTAGTAACAGTTGTGCTTGCGATCGCATTTGCATCTGCAGACCTTTGTGTCTAGAAAAGTATGTAAGGAGAGGCTTTGGTGTTGCATAGTCTTTTTTTCCAAGAGGAACAGGCACTGCTGAAGGTTCTTCCATGGCATGTTGCCACCTAATACTGTAGATGCTCTACACGCCTTCCAATAATATATGTAAACTGTAATGGCTATGAATAAATATGTTCAAGAGCATCTCATGGTTTAGATAAAAGCACGGTACAAAACTCTGCACTAGATCTCTAAAGCTTTGGTCTAAACTGTGCTGTAACGTCATCTGACTTGGTGAAGAGTCCCTCACGTACAGCACCCAGAACAGCGCGATCCGGTCCATCGACTTTTAGTGGTTATTCTCTTGATGGCTGTTGACCTCAAAACATGAACAAATCATCCTTCTCGCCTGCGTTGGAATCTATTTTGTTCCAGTCTACAGGGGAGAGCGTTTCTGCGCTCTGGATGTCTTGAGCCGTCAGTCCCGTGTCGAGGACGTGAGGGTTCGTTCTCGACTGAGCCAGTCTGAAAGGGGAGAAAAACACAAAGTGAGGACACAAACCCGTGCAGTTTATAGCCTGGATGCTCGATGCATCCGTAATGCCGAGCCCTAGCTGCAGTTCCATGTTTCAAAATCCTCCAACGGAATGCAATCATTCAGCAAGGGGAGAGCTGGCACATCACATTTGCAGCTCTCTCCAGTTTGCTGCAGCTTTGCTGCTGGTTTATTCTAACATTTCCCCTACAGGCATTCAGGGAATTTGCAGTCTGGACATCCCGTATATTAACGCTCTGGCAGAACGGTGCCGTTTTCCTCCCCGGAGCGATCGCTGGCGGCTGCGTTGTCAGCTGGGATCTTATCTCAACGTAAAGGCTCTGCTGACCGAAAGAGCAGCCTCGCTGCAAACGACTCAATTTTCCTGGTCCGGAGACGCAGGGTGCGTTTTAAGACACAGCAGGACAATGTTTAATAGCCCACAGGATCAGCTGTAAGAGGGCTCCATCTCCGCGCAACCCAGGTGCTTCGCGAAACCCAACAAGCCCCAGTTTGTTGTTGTGTTATTAAATGCCTCTGTGAAAACGTAACGCTGCGGCGGCAATCCTCCCAGGGCCAAAGGTTGACTCAAAATATTTGGTTTTTCATCCAGGGGAGGCACAGTGCGGAATAAACGTCCGATTAAACCAGCCGCACGCACGGTTTTTAATGAAGAATTAAAATGCCCAGCGCCGGTGCTGTGGCAGGAACGCTTCCAGAGGCACCCACCTCAGATGAGCAGTCCAAATACTGAGTCACCGGAAGGCTGAGGGTGATGTGAGAGCTCGGCATCCAGCAAGGCAAAACACAGCACCCCAACCAACATCTGATTAATTAAGCAGGGCGAGGAACAGAGGTGAGGAAAACAGACGGCAGCAAGACATAAATTCCAGCAGCCCGTTTATCAAACACGACTCGGGACAGGGCTACCGTGGGAGTGGAAGTTGTAAATCATTCCCGGGAGCCAAACAAGACGCGACGGTCTCTTTCCTTAGGGCTGAGTGTGCCATTTCTGCAGTGCTGCGAGCCCCGGGGGTGCGCGGCTCTCGGAGAGGGGACGGCGGGCTCAGCCCGGCTGCTGCCCGACTCCCAACACTTCCCAGCCGGAGGAGGAGGCCTGGCAGGTCTCTGCTGCCTGTAGCACCCACACCTGAGGCAGCTCTTTGCCCCATTTGGGGCCTCCGCAGCTCTTACGGCAGCCGAGTGGCTTCATGCACTGACCAGGAGGACGGGACCCACTAAAGCATCCCCATCACCCCGCAGGGACCTGGACAACCTGAAAGGAAACGGGTTTGTCTGAACATTGCTGGATTGCTCAGCATGCACGTGCAGGGAAGCTCTTAATTTGGGCTGGGAAGCAGGTGGAGCCACACGAAGCTGTAGCCACAAACTGAACGTGCTCAAGCGCATGAATTCAAAATCGGAGCATCAGTGGCCCTGATGCACCCGCGCTGCTACAAGGAGTGGTGGAGCAGGGGGGCTGCCCTCAGCAGCTGCTGTTGGTTCCGGATGGATGGGAATGATGTCCCAGAGTTAGTCCAAACCTCCCGGAGGGGCAAGGAAAGGTAAATTTCCCTAGGCCAGAAGCTGGGACCAGCTTTGCTGCAGCTGGCGCAGGGGCTGGAAACAGGCAGCCTCAAACCACACCGGCAGGCAGGAGTGGACACGCTAACTGCTTGGGGAATTAAATTCCCCATCACATACAGCCTCTCTCCATCCTTAAAAGGCTGTCAAAATATTTGGCTTATCAGCCAGCCTCAAAGCCTGTCTTTCAATTAACAGCTGAGGCACTGATGGGGCAGCTGCCTAGGTCAGATCACGGTGGCTGATTAGATTAGAAGCATTATTAAAAGCCAGGCACTAGTCAAGTCTCCGGGGCTGGTCCCCGGTGGCATGAACTTGTAAAGGGAGTTATTAGAATTACCTTGAAAATGCCTCGTCGAGACCATCATCCATTTCCTTTGTTAAAGAGATAAAAAGAGAGAGAAGTAGTTGGTGAGAGAATGCACAAAAGTGTATTTAGAAATTTGGCTCCGCACTTGAGCATGGCAGACAAAACACATATATAAATATGTATATATATATATGTAAGATATACTTCCAAGTGCCTAAAGCAACGTTCCTCTCAGCAATCTGCCTCCTCAGGCAGGCTTTATCTCGCTCTCTGCACAAGCCCCAGGGTGAGAGGCCTAACTCCAGGTGGTCCAGGCTTCCTCAGAGCAATCCCAAGGCTCGGGCTGGGGATGCTGCGCTCCCCTTGCAGCCCAGGGACAGGTCCACTGTCTCCAAACCAGGCTAAATTCTGCCTCGCTGCCTGCACGGGCTGGATCTGACCCATCAGTTGGACCACATCCCCCTCCGGGGTTAACCACAGCCCTCGGCTCTTCCAGCTCCTGCCACGAGACTGGCACACGCCGTGGGTTCCTGGTAAGAGTAAGGACAGAGCTCAGCAAGATGCTGCAGGCATCCCTCAGGGCTTTTCTGGATGAGGAACTGGGAAAGCAGCCCTGCACCAGCACAGGGAGAACCTGCGCTGCTTGGAAGCAACTCTGGCATCCTTTATCTCTGATCTAAGGTTTCCTGGGGAAAGCACTGGAGTTGCTGGGGGAAGAAAGGTTTCCCACGCAGGAAGATGGGATCTGTGCGAGAGCTTTGCTATGGACAGACTTGACTCTTCTCAAAACCCTGGGATGTGCTTACAGACCTAATGTAATATGTAAAGTACGAAAACTCTGCAAGAAGGGAGGGATCGGAGGCAGCTGGTAAACCTCCAGGATTCGATACGGCTTAGAGCTGATCTTCAGGTTTAACATAAAAAGCCTCAGGCTCAGACCAGACTGAAGAAACAGGCTCCAGGCAAAGGCCTTTATCATTCAATTCTCCAAAATTTAGCAGCCAGCCTGCTCCCAGAGAAGGAAAAAGGTCCAGACCAGGCGGGGTTTCAAAGACCAGCCCCAGCCCTTCCGGGAATGAAGATTCCCCAATGGATGCACCCCTAGGGACACGGTCAGGGTCATTATTTTTCTATTAGCGGTCCACAAAACAATTAAACCAGATGACTGGGGACATTTTAGATAAGCCATCCATGCTTGTACAAGCCAGTTACAGCCACGAACAAGAACAAGGGGAAAATCAGAGTAGTAACGAACATAAATATAACCTGGTTTTAGTGAGCGGTAAACAAAAGCCATCAACATAATGACTTTTTCCCCTGAACAGAGCAGTTAGGTGGTCTCTCAATTAAGTGACAAACCGCTGGGAAATGTGGCTTGAGAGTAAGTAATATTCAATTACCTGGCAGCGGCGTTTCTCTGAGTGCCTCGATCTCCATTTATTTACAGGGCCTAAAAAGGGCAGATGGTACTCGAACACTAATTGATCATTCCGAGTAGGACACCTCTGAAACCCTGCGTGAACGGCTCAGGTGCCCCAGAGCTCCTGGGGGAGAGGGTGGTATCCAAGAAAAAGCCCCCCGTGATGGGACCTGGAGCACAGGCAATGGAAGTGGCATCACTCCCCACCCCCGGCTCAGCACACGCTGCGGTGCCCCGGGCACATACTTACCCACACCACGTTGTTATTTACGGAGGAGCTGGGCCCAAACACACTGTTATCCAAGTGTGGGGAGTTGGCGCTGCTGGTCAGGGGTGATTTGGTGGGATCTTCTAAATCCAGTAAGTTCCCCGTGGCTGCTGCTGCAAATGGAGCGTAGAGGGAATGAGGCAGGGGAAAGGAAAACGGAGGTGACACGAAACCAAGCCTTTTTGCAGTCATCGCTTTCCCTTGAATCAAAGGGGTTGCATCAAATTCCTTCCGGATGGCCACAAAATTTAGCACGGAGGAGCCGCTCTCACCCCAGCGGGAGCTGTGGTTTCATTCTGAGTAATTAGTGATGCTCAGATGACCCGAGACCCTCTGACAAGGACAATCGGCTGGCTCATCCCTCCAACTGCCGTCAGGGGAGGCTCCTGGGTACCCACATTCAGGATAAGTCAGGATCAGCCCCAGGCACAGCTGACACATCCCGCCCCAGGGTGGCAACAAACCCTGGGCAACAGCCTCAGCTCAGCCCACGGCGTCGATTCAGCATCTTACAACGACGCATCGTTATCTGATGTGGCCGAGGGCAAATCCCACGCTGGGTGAAGGGAAGTTCATAGCTTGGGGGCTGCCGGTACACTGCAGGCTGGCTTGTTTCAGGGGATCCTCAAATCCTGCTTTAAGGTCGGGTGCAGAAGGACTCCAGCTGCAGAGCATCCCCTGGAGCCCATTCCTACACCCGTGGCAGGCACAGGCCTCATTCATCCCAATGTGCCACCGCTTGTGACAAATTCCTCCAGTCCTAGGCCTTCACATGAAGAAACGAGAAATGCCAGCCTGGAAGGAAGCCCAGTTTAATGCTATTTTCCTCCATGCCAAATCCTCTTATCGCCGTGGCCAGCATGGAAGGGAGATTAGCCTTTTGTCCCACTTCTCCCTGGCTACACTCTCACGTTTCAGAGCAGAGGACCCATGCCCAGGCACTGAATTAAGAGGGGGGTTATTATTTAATTGTTTTATTTCCACACACCACTCCTTCCTTAGGGGAGCCGGAGTGGCACGCGGATGTCCATCTCCTTCAGCCGATGGGATGCCAAGTGTTTTGGGTCTGAGACAAACCCAAAATCGAACCTGGGACGTGGGGGTCCATGCTAAGCTCGCACAGGCATTATGGCCAATTTGCCTGGGGCAGAATTAAACAGATTTAGGGTGGCAGCAGCTGTGAAAGAGGGGCTGCATGAGAGGGGGAGATGGAGGACTCAGCAGTCCTCCACCCCAAAATGTTCTGCCGAGGGCAGCATCTCTGCTATGACCATGGTGTTTGCTCCTCGCCGGTCTCCAAAGCCCTGCCAGGAGCTGCCCTGGTCAGGGAAAAACCCAGACCTCAGGCTGTTCCCCATCCCTGCGCCCGAAGCAAAGCTCTGCTGCTGGTGACTTACATGCATCAGGGTGGGCAGGGGCTTCTGAGCAGGGGCTGCTCGTCCCTTCTCCTTCCAAGATGGACCTTTCCCGCTTCTCCTTCTCTGCAAAAGAAGCAGACCGAGTCACTGCTTGCAGAGCACTTCCCTGCAAGCTTTTAAGGCAGAGGGACGGGGAAACAGCGAGAATGGACCCCCAGGTCTCCTCTGCCCACAGCAGCCCAGGCTCTGGCTGCATTTTATAACCTCAGGGAAGGTGAAAGCAAAAATTCCAGCAGCGCAGGGCTCTGAGGTACCGCAGACGAGCCCCAGGTGCTCCGCACCCCGCCTGCGAGAGAGGAGCACAGCCAAAATCGGGCTGGATTTACAATGCTGTCAGGAGAAACCGGGAAGGTGCCTTAAATCACACCGGAGGTTGGACCAACCTTAACAGCAGCCTGGAAATTTGGAGGGTGAGGGGAAAAGGCACTTGAAAGCTGGAGAAAACCCAAGTCATCCCTTGGACTTTTGGGTGAGGAATGGGAAGAAGGGGAAGAAAACTCACCTTCCTTAGCTGCTTGCCAGAACTCAAATGCAATTTTGAAGGCCTGGGCCACAGTGAGGGTGACTGCTTGTGCCTGGAAAGACAGCAGTGAGGCAGCACATTAATTGACGGGTCCTCGTGTAGATTTAAATTATTTGGAGGTTTAGCTTTGCAGATTCATGTTAAGCTGGATCCAAGCAGTTCTCTGCTCTGCGCATTCCCTGCCTGGCTGAGGAGCGGTATCAAATATTGATAGAAGCAGAGACTTGCTCTGTGTAGGACACGCAGCTCGTTGTAGACACGTCTTTAGGTGCAGTGGGAAGACGGAGGAGGCAGGGACACGGCTGTCACAGCCATCGTGCTGATGGATGGGGAGAGAAGAGCTGCTCCTGACCGTGGGGCATGCACAGCTCTTCCTGCACCCCACACCGAAGTGCTGCATTGCCCTGAGCTCATCCTTGCTGCTCCCTGAGGGATGTGGCTCCCTGCTCCAGGGCCGGGCTCTGCTGCACCCGCCGCAGAGCATCACCCACCGAACCACCAACATCTCAAAGGGAATCGGTGCCCGGGGTGAGCCCTGGACCACGCAGCTATTGGCCACACCAGTGCCAGGGAGGGATGCACAGAACTGTATTCCATCCCTCCCCAGCAGCACGCACGACTGCATGCACGAGGATGCTCCGAGAGCAACAGGCAGCGGGGTACGACGCCATGGATTTGCAGCTCTCCAATGGGAAGCAATCTTAGGGGCAGGAGAGGAGAGACCCCAGGGTCTCCCCCTGGCTTTCCCAGGCTGAGCTGGGGTCTCGCTGGCTCACACCATCAGCATGAGTGTTTGGCACCAGCCAGGGCTGCAGCAGCAGCAGGGACACCTTTCCCCTTCAGTCCCTCTGCTCCTCCCCAAGCCGAGAGCTTGAGCAGCATTAAAACCCACCACCTTAAATAGCCCGAGCTGCTGGAGATGTATAAATAGTGACATAAATGCCAGTTTCATTAGGAAACGGCAGCGCTCACGAGCAGTTTAAGTGCAGAGATAACGAGCAGCTCTGCAAGGCTGGCGCTTCGCAGGAGCCTCGAGGCTGAGACCGTCTGCAGAAGTTGCAAACTAAACAGATCCAGGTCCGTAACCCCCAGCCCCTGGTAGCCAAGGGAAGATGGAGATGGGGGGGTCCGAACAGAGCACTGGCATCCCCCAAAAGCCAGGCCTGTGCGGGAGGGGCGAGGAGACCCCACAAACCCTTCGGTGCCAATTAAGCCTCGCAAAGAGGAGAGCTCATTTGAATGTTGGAGCTATTTACATCTTTGATGGAAGTGCAAACGCTTTATGGCAAAAACTTAAATATGGTAATTAAGTATGAAACTCCTCACAGCTGTTTACCATTTAAGCTGTCACATCTGAATCAAGTTTAATAGACCCAGCTACCGTTGAGAATTACCCAGGAACTAAAAATATGGACTAATTATATGCCCGTGACTGCTGGCTGCATGTACATTCGGGGACCCTGCCCCGGGGCAGGGATGGTCCCTAGTCTGGAGCAGGGCATCACCTCACCAGCACTATATTATAGACATGGAAAAAAAAATATTCCTAGTTTTTGCCACAAAAGGCCTTGGAGAACTTTATTTGGAGGGAGACAGGCTAGGCTGATGTACCACTGAGATAATTCTTTTAGCACTGGAGAGATTTAAATTTTAATTTGCAGAGTGAGGCTTATCTTCGCCGTGCAAGGATGGGAGTGCACGCTGCGAAAAGGAGAGACAACTTGTAGCTTCCATTATT